>NC_086005.1:11871429-12088929 GCF_030014385.1 Trichomycterus rosablanca
TCGCCAGTTTATCACAGGGCGCACACACGCTTATACATAGGGGATTTTTAGTAGCTCCAATACCTCATCTGCATGTCTTTGGATTGTGGAAGGGAAACCCACACAGACACAGAGAGAACACACAGGAAGGACCGATATTGCTTTACCTGGGAATCGAAACCAGGACCTTCTTGCTGTGAGGCGACCCGTGCTACCCACTCAGAATTAAATTATTGCAGCAAGTCAAAAATAATACACCAAAAGGATGCCATTTACCAACAGATACTTGAGATAAAGCATGAGCAAATCTATTTCTTTTTATTTTACTGGAAAGTGGAGGGAAACCCTTTGTAGTTTTGTATGCCTTTTTTCTATTTTATTTATGCTTTTTCTCCCAATTTAGCGAAGTCAATTTGTCTTCCGCTGCTGGAGGATCCCTGATTGCAGTCGAGGTGGGTATATTGCTGCTCACGCCTCCTCCGACCCCCGTGCAGCTCTTAGCGGGACCCTTTTTCATCCATGCATTCTGCACAGGCGCCTCTCTATCTGCCAATCAGGGTCCTTACACAGCGTTTGAAGACCCCACCCATGTAGTCCGGGCATCCCACCTTAGCAGAAACTTGTCTGCTGCAGGCACTGGCAATTATGCCCGCTAGATGGTGCCCAGCCGACCGGTGGCAACGGCGAGTTTCGAACCGAGGAGTTCAGAATCTTGACGCTGGTGTGCTAGAGGAATATCCCGCTGCGCCACCTGGGATCAATTTGTATGCCTTTGAGACCCCAGAGCCTCAATCAGCTTGATGATTAATGAATTTTCCTAATTTTATGGAGACAATATTTTATGTTGTGTTCCTAATTTATACGCTTGTAGCCTAGTGCAGCCTAACCTAGCGGTTAAGGTACTGGACTAGTAATCAGGTCACTGGTTTAAGCTTCACCACTTTTGAACCCTTGAGTAATAGAATGCCTTTATTTGTAATTTATACATATATAGGTGTACAGTACAATAATTATTTCTTCGTGCATCCCAGGTTGCTTAGAAGCTGGGGTCAGAGCGCAGGGTCAGCCATTGCAAAGCACTTCTGGAGCAGAGAGGGTTAAGGACCTTGCTCAAGGGCCCAACAGTGGCTGCATGGCAGAGCTGGGAATCAGACTCTCAACCTTTCAGTTGATAGCCCAAAGTGCTACCCACAAGGCTACAACCATAGCCTAGTGCAGGGCCTGTACTGTCACTGTACTGTAAGTCGCTTTAAATTAAAGCAGATGGCAAATGCTAAAAATATAAATGTCAATTCACTTCTGTTAGGGTCTCAGAGACCCCAGCTAGAATAAATACATGATTAAAGGCAATCGATTTTTATATGTTTTAAGTTTCTGGATGGTGTTGAGGGTACTGTTTGCTTTCTTAATTTAGAACACAGTGTAGTTGTATTTTACACACATGATACTGAGCTCTCTGGGACCACAAAGAACAAGGCAGTTAAGTCAATGTGGACCACAAACTCAATTGTGACCACTGATTCGTAAAAGCCATTAAAAAAGTTCAAATATGTGTCAGTTTACTCAGTCTTTCTGAGTCCTTTAGCTCAGCGCTTCCCGACCGTTTTTTTGCACCATGTACCGGTTTTCATATAAGATATAATTTCACGGACTGGCGGGGGCAGGAGGATTAAAAATAGAATAACTATACTACTCACATGAGCTTTTTTATGCTGCAATGAGACGCTGCCCTCACTTAGTGGTAATTGAAGACAATAACACCTGTAAAAAAAAAAAGCAGCGTTTTCATTGCTTGTGTAGCGATCTCTAATTATTTATTCTTCCTGTGCGGCCCGGTAATAAATGACCCACGGACCGGTACCGGTCCGCGGCCCGGTGGTTGGGGACCACTGCTTTAGCTCATATATGGCAGACATTGGCTGCTGTCTTATGATTTAAAGAGGAGATAAAAAATTACATTACTGTTACCTGTAAAGCATAGCCAGACAGTTTCCTGCTCCCTGTCACACTTGAAAACCCTTTTTTTTTTTCTTTTTTTTTTTCTACGACTTATTGTGCACAATTCTGCTACAAGTTGCACATTTTGCTTACTCAGCTCAAGCCTCCGCACAGGTTTCTGCACAGTCGGTGGCGTGTTAACAAGGGAGGCTTTTTCATCGTACGTACGTTAAAAAAGCTTGCTAAATGAATCGACAAACAGACTGAAGGTGTGAGAGGGAACAGTCAGGTAAATAAAGTGAAAGGTGCGCTAGGCTCGCTGCTTCGCTTGATGAGTAAACAGCTGTGAAGAAGACTCGGTAGCCAGAGACGCATAGCGAGCGATGAAGGAGGAGATGCGGAGTCAACGCAGGTAACGTACACCCTGTAATTATTTCAATCACACTACCGCTATACCCAGAATAGCGAGCGGAAAGATAGCGAGGGAGATCCGGAGCATCAGAGACAACGGTGACTGACTGTGTGCATCACAATTACCAGCCCGCAATTCAATCAAAGCGAGTTTTTCTGTCGCAATTATGCAAAAGAAGCTTGTGTTTTTCTCCCTCCGACAACACACTCCTGTAAACACTCCGTCTTATTGATTATTTTATTTGCCAAATGAGTGCACCTAACTAAGTCAAGTCACGTGCCTGTGTCCTCGCAGAGATACGAAGTCTCTATATAATTGAGGTAATGTGCCACCAGCAACAATAAGGTATAACATCTAATCATATTAAGTAGTCATCGCAGAGCTGTAATTAAACTGCTGGAGACGAGTGATTACCAGGCCTGATAGACATGCTGGAAATATAATTGCAGCATTATGCAAATATTAAAATCCGCCGCCTTTAATTGATGGGTATCTCTTAATATTTATTATCTCGTCTTTGTGCCGACATGGCAGTGGCCTCAGCATCGTGTTAGGTGCTGCGTATGTCTTACTTGTCTGGCAACCCAGCTCTCGGTGGGTGCTTTATGATTTTTGTGAACTTTGTTCGCCTAATGTGTCTGTGAGTCATTTTAAGGTTGAAAGATGGCCAGATAAAGCACGTTCATACATTAATTTACACATTTATAGTCTGTTTTACCACTGCTTTTATCCCACTGAGGGTTGCCAGGGGTCTGATTCACTGGGCGAAAGGTAGGAAACACCCCGGACAGATCACCAGTCCATCACAGGGCGGGCACAAACACACACATTCACAGCTAGGGGCAATTTAGTATCTCCAGTTAACCTGACTGCATGTTTTAGACTGTGGGAGGAAACCGGAGCACCCGGAGGAAACCACACAGACACGGGGAGAACATGCAAACTCCACACAGAAAGGACCCGGACCTTGAAGTTCCAGGACTGTGATTTGCATTTACATTTACGTTTACGGCATTTAGCAGACGCTTTTATCCAAAGCGACTTACATTACTGTGACAGTATACTGTCTAAGCAATTGAGGGTTGAAGGCCCAGTGGCAACCTGGCAGTGGTGGGGCTCAAACCAGCGACCTTTTGATTACTAGTCCAGCACTTTAACCACTAGGCTACAACTTCCCTAAGCACACTGACCAAAACACAATGGTTCATTGAATCAGCTTGAACCATTTTAAATCTGATTCAATATTGATTTAGTGATTCAGGCCACACGTACATACGTACAACAGTACATCATAAAATGTAAACAATTGCAATTAATTTACATGTCCCTTACAAATATTTGTACCTCATATGTATGTCAAAATTCCCAAATCCTGTAATAAGGTAACGTAATACCCGTCCTTATCCAGCTAAGCAAGGCTTTCACAGAGCAAAAATATTCAGCATCTTTCACTCCCTCTCACTTTTTTTTTTTGCTGAGGAGCCCCCAGAGTCCCAGCAGTCAGCATTGGGCAATGATGTTTCCTCATTCGGTTTATTTATGTCTCTTTGGGGTTTTTTATTGAGTGTTAGTGCCCCATAATGAACTGGTGCTGCTTAGGAAAGTTCCCAAAAACAGCTGTCAGAATTGAAATATGAATATTTCATGGCAAGCCAGCTGGAGTGTTTAGCGCCGATCAATAAAGGGCATGAATTTCAGCGGGAAAGGTATTTTTCCCCGTGCGAGCACCGCATCTCACTAGAGTTTATTTTTTTCAGCTTTCTCGGTAATTAATTTAGCCTCTTGCCCACAGAGGCCACTTCACTCAACTCGCCTGTCATTTCCCCCATGCTGGGCTTTTCCAAGTCTGCTGCTTATTAACCCATGTTCACTCTGTGATGACTGTTGTAGTTTAATTGAGTCTTTGCTTTAACAAGTCAAGCTGTCAGTCTGTATCATTCAGTATTTCTTCTCGTTTTGTAAAACTGAGTATTCTCTGCGACGCCAGACGGGCACGTGTGCGCCCAGGTGTTCAAACCGCGACGTGTTGCCTGTGGCGCTCGGGTGAGGAGAGGCCGGCAGCGAGGTTTGATTGGAAGCTTGTGGGGGTTTCAATCAAGCAGATTCTTTCTCAATCTGCTGGCAAAGCTGGACAGGCGGCACTCAGCAGATGCTCAGTGGCCTCCTCCTGCACGCGTGAAGAGACGCGACAGAACCAGAGTCTCTCACACATTCACAGAGCTGTGACTCGGCCAGGCCCGATTTAAAGACTCTCCAGGCTGCCGAGCTACACCTGTACCGGGCGAAAGACTCACATGAGCTTCATTAGGTAGTCGAACTCGGTGGAATATATGCATCCAATGTGTTTACTATTATTTGCATGTCCTGATGTGGTACTGTTGTACATATTGTTGTACCTGAATTACTGAATCAATATTTAAAATGCTGATTCAAGCTGATTCAATGAACCGTTTTATTTTGCTTGGTGTAAAAAAACTGGTAACGCAACACAACCGTGCAAATAAACACTGGACACTGCAGTCATTTTATATTTCAACTTGGTTACAGTAAAGAAGTCTGTGGAAAAATACTGTACAATATTTAAAAACTGTTGTATGCAAAAGTTTGGGCACCCCAAAATAACACTTTGTTGATTTTTGAAACACAGCCTGTGCAGGAAACTATTAAAACAAACAAAAAAAGCACCATTTTGCAAATGGTAATGCTGAGTTTATAATTTATAATTTACAAAATAGTAATTATATTAAATTCCAGAAATTAACCCCCTTTGAGTTGTAAACTCTAACCCTATGTTCAGACTGGCATTGAAGCGATGCAACAAAGTGACGACTGTCATTCATTTTTAATTAGAGCTAGCGATTCTCGGCTTCAGGAGGCGGAGCGAACATTAACAATGCGACCAAGTTGAGCAAATGTTATTTGTTTATGCAGTACATTTGTATTTTTTTTAATGCAAAATGGGGGCGGAGAGATGTGGCGATTACCAATAGGTATGGAGTACACACATTACCCCGAGGTGGTTCTGATGGAAACCTGTTTAACCGCCCGAGGTTAAGGATTGAAGTCGAGATGACCATGCAAACGATGCTGCTCCTGCCGGATGTGATGAGCCTGGAGTATTTGCACCAAGAATGACAAACTCACTACAGACTTCATTACATTCTGAACTGAATAATAACTCTATTATTATTAATAACTCTATTATTATTTATTTACTTATTGCCAGTTATAACTTTTAGTTCATTTAATTTTGTGTTTGTATGATTCGTGTAAATCCTATTTATTTAAAGTTTCCTCCCGACCACCCAAGAGGGATGGGCCCTGCTGAGTCTGGTTCCTCTCAAGGTTTCTTCCTGTAATTTTCAGGGAGTTTTTCCTTGCCACTGTCGCCCTCGGCTTGCTCAACAGGGGGGTTTTGTATCTGTTGGTCCTGGATTTTGTAAAGTTGCTTTGAGACAATGTCTATTGTAAAAAGCGCTATATAAATAAAGTTGTCCTAACTTGACATTATTTTATTCACCGTGACGTGGTACGCTTTGTTTTTGGTTACTAGATAATAGTTTCTACTAGAATTGGAAGACTGATTTCCCTTCAGGTTTTTTAGGGGAACACGTCTGATTTGTGGTAAAAACTGGGTATAAAGGAATCTCATGTGATCACATTGTGGTTTTTTTTTTTTTTTTGTTCTATACGCTCTGTAGACCCTTAATTGTATTGCCATGACATGCTTTTTTGGTGTTGGTTAAACCATGGCAACCAAACACTCACAGGCGATAATGACGCTTCCGGTGTAAACACAGAGCGATGAGCGATCAGCAGTTTGGACGACAACATGCAAAAAATCGCTGCCGATCTGAACTTGGGGTTAGATGTTTATTTACTCATTAGGCTTTAATCAGCCATTAGACAATGTAGGAATTGTCATCTAATAGTAACATAGCAAAATGAATTCTCTGAACTAGCAGCTAACTGAAAATGAAGTTTAAAAGCTGGAGAACATACACTGTGCTTTTCACTGTCCAAAATATCATTAGGGAATGAGAGGTTAGGGGACTATGAAAGATCTAAAATTCCAACCTGCTTGTTACTGACCAAACAAGCCAAGCAAAACATCCATCTGACAGTAAATAACCAACTCTTATTTAAATATATATATCACTTGACCAGAGGGGTTGAGAGTGTGTACAACTATATAATCAACGTTGTACTGAAATTAGAATGTGGCATAATATTTCTCGACGTCTCATGTCACTTTCAGCCTCTACAGACCTCTAAAGGGCTGTCCGGCTTGTTACGGGCGTTCATTTAGCTTATTACCATAACACTCAAGCCCTCTCGTTCCGCCACCGTTCAGAAGACAAGCTAATTGATTTTTATCACCAGATTGCTCATCTTATTAAAAGGCCTAATCGGTGTGCACGGCCACCGACTACAATCAGAGCGAGGTTTTTATTCTCCTAACACTCTTACCTCATCGAGAAAAGCAATTACTATTTGCGTCCTGATGCGGCCATACTAATAGGGATTAGGAATCCATCGCTGGGCTCGGGTGCTGATTTGTGAGTAATCCTGGTCACAGCGCACCTGAACTTAACAACAAAAAACGTACAGCAGTCTGGTTCACTGCTGGGATCAGGAAAAACGGTCAGTTGTAGTGGTTAGAGTTAAGTCAGTTGTAGCTTAGCGGTTAGGGCACTAGACTAGTAATCAAAAGGTTGCTGGATCAAGCCCCATCACTGCCAGGTTACCAAAGTTGGTAACCCTCCTGTATACTGTTACAGTACTGTGAGTTGCCGTGGATAAAAGCATCTCCTAAAATGTAAGTCAGGGTAGAGCACTGGTTTTAGCGGTGGATGGGCTAGCCAAATAGGTATCCGGCCTGGATGGGCATTCTACAGGGACACAATAGGCTGTGTTTGAGGGAGGGAAGGCCGATTAACCTTGTTTTGTCCTGCAACAGTAAATTTTAACACTTAATTGAGGTGCTGCAAGGGTTTGCCAAGTTTGGGCAAAGGCTGTTTTCATACACCGATCAGCCATAACATTAAAACCACCTCCTTGTTTCTAAACACATTTTCCATTTTATCAGCTCCACTTTGTAGTTCTACAAATACTGACTGTAGTCCACCTGTTTCTCTGCATGCTTTGTTAGCCCCCTTTCATGCTGTTCTTCAATGGTCAGAACCCCCACAGGACCACTACAGAGCAGGTATTATTTAGGTGGTGGGTCAATCTCAGCACTGCAGTAACACTGACATGGTGGTGGTGTGTTAGTGTGTGTTAGTGTGTGTTGTGCTGGAATGAGTGGATAAGACACAGCAGCGCTGCTGGAGTTTTTAAACACCTCACTGTCACTGCTGGACTGAGAATAGTCCACCAACCAAAAACATCCAGTCGACAGTGCCCCGTGGGCAGCATCCTGTGACCACTGATGAAGGTCTAGAAGATGACCAACTCAAACAGCAGCAATAGATGAGCGATCGTCTCTGACTTTACATCTACAGGGTGGACCAACTATGTAGGAGTGTCTAATAGAGTGGACAGTGAGTGGACACAGTATTTTAAAAACTCCAGCTGTGCTGCTGTGTCTGATCCACTCATACCAGCACAACACACACTAGCACACCACCACCATGTCAGTGTTACTGCAGTGCTGAGAATCATCCACCACCTAAATAATACCTGCTCTGTGGTGGTCCTGACCATTGAAGAATAGAGATGGACTATAGTGAGTAATTGTAGACCTTAAAAGTGCTTTTATGTGGTAAGTGGAGCTGATAAAATGGACAGAGTGTAGAAACAAGGAGGTGGTTTTAATGTTATGGCTGATTGGATCTTAGTTCAGTACTAGGAACTTCCTGCAACTTCCCCCAAATAAATTCTGAGGATAAAGTCTTATATTATGGACCATGTGTAAAGGTAGAGTTAATTTGCACAGCACAGACAACTTCATTGCTGGGCAGAGGCTCTTTAAAATGAAGTCATAAAGAAGCATTCGAAGAGAGTCTTTTATGGTTAAGACAGATCTTTGGCCCAATTCGTCTGGTATTAGGTGTTAAGCTTTGACAATTAGATCCTCAGATTTGTTGGGATCTTTAAAAGAGCCCAGGTCTTAATAGAACCGTAAAGGTTTTCAACCTGCTTGAGGCGGATTTTTGCCGTTGATTGACGTCAGCCGTGTGCGTCGGGTATCTTTGTGTCTGGGTGTGAAACAAAAGCTTATAGCCTGCCTAAAAAAGGGACACCCTTAATCCCTGAGGTCTTAGCCATAGTGAACAGAGGCAGAGTCAGAATGGTGGTCAGAGAAAGTGTGGATCGGAGAGAGAACAGAAAGGTCTAGGTAGATTACTGATGACACCTGATTCTCTTGGGTTTTTTTGCTTTTCTGACTGATCCCGGCTGATCAAAGCCACACTGGATTTCTCTGTATGCCTGTCTATGTGCTGTGATTTCCTCTAATGCATAAAGTAGACGCAGGACGTGGGGGAAACTTGACGTTCTCTGTGCTGGCACTGCCTGTGCTTACTTACTCTATTTATACCCTGCACACTTGATTAAAGATGCAAGCTTTCACTCCATTAAAAGATCTGCAAAAATGCATAATTCAGTGCTGGATCACGGTTGCTCCGAGCGACGATTTAGAGTCTGCTTGTTTACCATAACTTATGGAATGTGGATGCACTCTCCAGGCTTTATTGTTTTACTTAAAGGCTTCATTGAACACGTAAGCATACAAGATGCATTTTTATTGAGCTTTTTTCTCCTTTCCTAGAGCTCGTCTCTGTCTCGTTCCTGTCGCCACCCCCACCCTCCAACGAGGAGGTTCGAGGCCGACATGTGCCCCCTCACGACATATACACAGAGCCCTTCTTTTAAACTGCTAGGATCGAGGTCCTATAGATCGCAATATTGCATGCGGACAACTGCAATCAGCCATAGTCCCGCCTCCTTACAGTCAAACAGCCAATTGTGTGTTTTTGTAGTGTCATGGAAAAATAAGGTGAGATGATAAATGAAAACAAATATTACAGTCGACTGGATTGGAGAATTTATTGGCATGATCGTGGGCTCTTGCAGCAGTGGAATAGCTGAAGAACAAGAAACAGAGCTGTGGCCCTCCCTTTATACTGCTCTAGTCATATCACATTGGGTGTTGGACAATTTTTCTCCTGATTTTTTTACCCAATTGTGTTGTTTCCTCTCTACTGGTGCTAAACCCCCGCCCCGATTGAGGAGAGCAAACTGACACGCCCCCTCCAACACCGACTGCATCTTTTCACCTGCACGAGGTGAGTTCATATGCGGATTGGGCGGCACGGTGGCTAAGTGGGTAGCACTGTCGCCTCACAGCAAGAAGGTCCTGGGTTCGATCCCCAGTTGGGGCGGTCCGGGTCCTTTCTGTGTGGAGTTTGCATGTTCTCCCCGTGTCTTCGTGGGTTTACTCCGGGTGCTCGGTTTCCTTCCACAGTCCAAAAACATGCAAGTGAGGTGAATTAGAGATACTAAATTTTCCATGACTGTGTTCAATATAACCTTGTGAACTGGTGAATCTTGTGTGATGAGTAACTACCTGTTCTTTTATGAATGTAACCAAAGAAACAACAAACAAACATCATATGCGGATCAGCCCTGTGCACGGAGAGCCACACCCTGATCAGCTCATTATTCCTCTACTCTATGCAGACGCCATCAGTCAGCCAGCAGAGGTTGTAATTGCATCAGTTATGAGGTCCCTATCCGGATTCGTCCCTGGATGAACAACAGCCAAACGTTGGTCATGTAGCCGCCCAGACGGATGGCAGAGCTGAGATTCTATATGATGTATTCGAAATCACAGCTCTAGTGTGCTAGCGTATTTTACCACTGCGCCACTCAAGCGCCCTATAAAGACAATTTTAACTTGATGTCTAACTGTTGGAGCAACTTGTTTTTTTTATGTGGAATAGCTCTGCATCTTATTTCTGAAGGTTATCTGATTAACATATCGTTGGAAAGCTTAGACCATCAGCATTATTATTATTATTATTGTAATAAAACAAGTTTAAATATTAATTTTTTAATTTATTTATATCAGGTACTGTAGGATCAGTGAGAAATTAGAGAAACATGAAATGTTAGCTGTTTTTTAGGAGAAGAGAGGCAGCAGTGTGAGTAGAGTGCATAAGGGAATACCACTATAAATATTAGGTTCTGCTCTGGTGGAATTTAAATATTTATTGTTATATATTCTGTATTTATTTAAGGGATTCATCGTCCTTTGCATTTATAGTGGAATGGGTTATAAAATCATAATCATAAAACATGAGCTTTCTTGACATACAGCATACAAATATTTATCCTGGTATTCATTTATATTCATAATTATTTTTATTCAATGATATTTGAATCCTAAAATATTGAAATTTTGAATATAATAGAAGCCAAAATGGCTAATTCATGAACAGGAAATGACACTTTCGGGGATGATTTGGTGCAAGAAGGCAGAATCAAGTGACCTCATTGAAGCACTTTCTGAAAACTCAGTATGAAGTGCTGACAGCGTTTAGTCCAGTGACTCACAGCCTGTGGTTTGTGGTTACAGTATGTGGTGAGCAAACTGTTGACCCGTGTGGTTTTACAGTTTTAACTACTGTAGTTACACGTCAGCGTCCTCCATGACACCTCTGACTGGCACTTTGAAAAGCCTTTCTTTCTCGTAACGTATGGTTTCTCTTAACCGCCATTTTCCGGAGCCCACGAAGAACGTGCGATTTTTAAATCCAACCCGTGTTTTTCATTACGTCTCTGTACATCCAGGGCTTAAAGACGCCCTGTTGCTTGCCATCAGAAAAACCACTTGTTTTTTCCAATTAGTTGATAAGATGCGTTCTCTCCCCAAGTTTTCCGCTAAATCTGACGGGAACCATCTCTCGGATTCTGGCAGGGGGTTAATTGAGTCGCAGCAGCAATCAGACCTTGTAAAACTCGCTGATGCAGAAACTTTTCCTTTCACCTTGAAATCTTCCAGTCGTAGAGAAAGCACCGGAAGAAATACTCATTCTGAGTATTGACTGGAACACTCGGGTGAAAATAGAGGCTTAATAATGCTTGTTTTTGGTCATTGAGGAACTGATTTCTACATGACTGATGGAACTCTTGCTGAGCTCTTAGTCTCCTAAGGTTGATTTGAGCTGAATAAAAGTCAAGTCAGCTACGAGTGGTGAATGGAAGCGTGGGAAAATCCATTCCTCTGATCTATAAAACCTATTAGGCCCTTCGATTGGAATCACTACTTATTTTTCTAAAATGGTCATGCTCACATTTTTGGTCTGACACTGGTCACATTTCTGAGGAAGCGTAGTATGAATGAAAGCTCTTAGAGACCCCAAGCTCACATGAGGACCTTTCATACCAACCAAGTAGTGCAATTTTGTTATTTGCCTTCCTAGTGGTCTGCTTTTGTTCCTTAGACTTCTTTTGCACTGATTTTACACCTCGCCACCCCCTTAGATAGTGAACTATAGCATGAACCTAGAAAGGAGAAGATCCTGGGATTTTCTTATGACTTCTGTATTTGTGCTGTATAGACAGATCAGGCATAACATTAATGACCACCTTCCTAATATTGTGTTGGTCCCCCTTTTGCTGCCAAAACAGCCTTGCAACTGTGATGCACTGTGTATTCTGATACCTTTCTATCAGAACCAGCATTAACTTCTTCAGCAATTTGAGCTACAGTAGCTCGTCTGATTGGACCACACAGACCAGCCTTCGCTCCCCACGTGCATCAGTGAGGTAAACTGTCACCGGTTTACTACTGTTCCTTCCTTGGACCACTTTTGATAGATGCTGACCACTGCAGACCGGGAACACCCCACAAGAGCTGCACTTTTGGAGATTCTCTGACCCAGTCGTCTAGCCATCACAGTTTGGTTTGTGTCATTGTATGTTGCCAATGAAGCTGACTGGGTTAAGGGCCTTGCTCAAGGACCCAACAGTGCCTGCAATCCACAGCTCTACCCACTAAGCTATTTGACTTCTTGATGGCCAGGATTGTGACACACTGGCATGACTGGAGTAATGTAAAAATGTAGAGGATTAAATAGATGCTGGTATTGATTGAGATGGTTGTGTCGAGAAGCTCCTCCAGCATCACCCTGATTTCCACTGCTGTTCTTCCAAAGTACTTTTTATTTTGGCTGTCAAATAATTGTAGCAGTCCAGAGCTAAAGCTGTGTAATTACGCTTTCTGCTTTCAGCGAGCTTGTTTCTAATGAGCGTGCATGTTTCCCACGGTTTTGAACCGTAATGGCTCTTTGCAGTAAATTGATTAACGTTAATTAGTGGACGCATTTTGTTTCTACTCCATTATGGCACGTTTTCAGAGCCAGAGAGTTTTCACTTATGTCTGTTATTTGCAGTCTCTCTATTTCTCTCGCTCGTTCGTTCGCTGAGCGGCTTCTCCTGAGCCCTGTCACAGTCACTGGAGGGGCTTTGTAAATAAAAACCAGTCGGCCAGTCGCGTAATGGCATCGCTAACATGTTTGTCGTAGGATCTAGGGCCGTGAGTTTTGTTAACACTGGATTAGGCTGTGCACACTGCCCATATCTTGCACAAACACTCGAAAGATATCCCGCCCTAAAGTCCGCTGAGTTTACCCTCCCCTCTCAAGTAGGCATTTCTCTGTTCACTTTGGATATAAAAGAGGAACAAAGCTTATTAGAAAAGTAGGCTCAGAAAGTTCAGCTAGTTTTGATATATTTGACTTGTGGGGCCAGCTGTAGAGTCTTTGCAAATGTTGGCTATGAAACCATCGCAGACGGTGCCTGCAGAGTTTGTACAACCTGTCCCGAGTAAACGCCAGAGCAGTTTTGCCCAAGGCGCACAAAAGCAAGACTTCAGCTTTAGTAAACAACCTAATCTTATAAAGTAATCTTGCAGAATTAGGCTTACCATTTGATTTAGTTGTCTTGCAGTAATAGTAATGCATTGGTGGTCGAGAATTTGAACCAGATAACAGATCAGATTGAAAGATAATGGTGTATCACACAGATTAAATCAAGTTAATTAAAAACAAGCTAATAGCTTACAGGCTTTTTTTCTCAGATTGCATGATTGTGGAACAGTGGTCTCATGCCAGTTTTAGGACAGGACACTTTTAAAGCGATTTTCTAAAGATTTTTAAGTATTAGTATTAGTGTATTAGTGTAGTAGTGTAGTAGCTTGGCAGGAGCTTCAGTCACAGACTGGCTTGTGCTTTAGTAGGTCAGTGTGTGGTGTACACCAAAAGAATAGGACAGGTGCAATTGTAGACATAACTCTACAGGGACTGGGTAAACAGGCATGGCTTGGGTGCACTTGACCTATTAGAGGCACCTCGCAGCTTAAGTACCTGCCGTTAATTACGCCAAAGTTTATGTAAGTGAAACAGAACATGTAGCATGTGCCCTTTCGATACCTTAGCAGTAGGCGTTGATTTCCCATATATGCATAAGGAAAAGAGGTCAAATTTGCATCTTGCCATGTTCACATTGGTAAATGGTACCAATAGGCAAGAAGTAGCCTAGTGGTTAAGGTAATGGACTAGTAATCAGACGGTTGCTGGTTCAAGCCTCACTACTGCCAGGTTGCTGCTATTGGGTCCTTAAGCAAGGCTCTTAACCCTCAATTGCTCAGACTGTAAACTGTAACTGTAATGTAAGTCGCTTTGGATAAAGGCATCCGCTAAATGCCGAAAATGTAAATTGTATCCATGTATCTGTTGGTGGATACCAACAGCTTGATGGATCTAGTCAATGCTTTTAGACGTTGGACTGTTGGAAAATAGAGAAATTGTTAATGCCATTTTTTTCTATGAAAATAAACCTACTTTAACAAATATTACTACTTTACTAACAATGTTTCCACATTCTACTGATTTGTGGTCCCCACAGCACCCATTATGGCCCCGCTATGGTCCTGAAAATCTCAGTGCTGGTTTTATAGCCCACTGACTTTTGAGCATGTGTGACGGATCGATTGGTGTGTTGTTAAATTCTGCATGATTAACTCATTGAAGCCATTTAAACGTGTATTATGTTTCCAGATGTTCATTGTAAAGTGACACGAGATGATTGCAGACCATACGTACGCCCAGTTTCCATCAGAGACAAACTCTGACTGCTAATTACACCTTCTGACTATTAAAGCCAGTAAGGTTGATTACATTGGTCGAGGATTTTTGATTGTATTATCACGGTTCTCTGTGTTGCCATGTGGTTCATGGTCGTTCTCATTCCAGCTTCCGGATTAAACCAAGACTAAACTAAACCCCTGTGTTTAACCATTAGTTCCCTTCATTCTGTACCCTTCAGTCGTCCTTTAAAAAGCTCAGTTCTGGACGCTCAGGTGGCACAGCGGTGAAACATGCTACCACAGCACTCGCGAGTTCGAATCTCAGTGCTGGGCACCCACACAAAAAATGATTGGCTCATCCATAGGGTGAATGCCAGAGGGGATTTCTAATTACGACCTCTGCTGGCTGATCGATGGCGCCCGCACAGTGTGTGACTCTCCGTGTGCGAAGCTGATCCACATATGAACTCACCTCGTGCAGGTGAAAAGATGCAGTTGGATACTGCACACGTGTCGGAGGGGGCGTGTGTTAGTCACGGCTCTCCTCATTCAGGAGTTGAGGTCAACGTCAGTAGAGAGGAAGTGAAATGCAATCGGGTAATTGTGTGTGTGTGTGTATATCAGATGCCTTCGGTCTTGTCCCAAACACAGCACGGCGATCTCCTTGACGACCTCTTTGATTGGTTAACACTAAGCACAGTGTGTGTTCGGGGAGAGAGTGGAAGGAAGAATTGCCTCTCAAGCGTACAGCTTGTTAGGTGGAAGTAGATCAGCAGTTATTAGTTTAACACCTCATTAATTGCACTCTAGACAAAGCTAAATGCCACTTTTCCAGTGTTTCTGTGTAGAAATTGAGGGGTGGAAAAGAGGGGTGGGGGTGATTAAAAAAGACTTGTGTGTTGATTCAGCACCTCCTACAGGGCACTAGAAGCTTGCTTGGCTTTTCCTCATAAAAGAGTGATATTTTTTATGCCAGCCCAGTGTGTTGTCACCGGATGATCCAAAAACTGTCCGGCCTAGCCTCTATCTAATGTCCGATTGTCACGGGGCAATGCCAAGGCCAGCTTCTCGCCGTTAAAATCTTAATGTTAAAGGCTTAAAAATCGCTCAGGGAAATTGGACCGCCTTCAACGCCGTTATGAATGAACGCTCTGCTATTTCTAGCAAATGTCAATGACTTGTATATTTGCCCTTTAGATCGCGGGGGATCGATTTTCCACATTCCTGCACAAGTTTTCGGCTGTTTAAACTCCCGCTCATGTGTGCCAATTTGCCCCCCGTTGGCCAGATGTTAGCGGTCCCCGTAGCTCTGGACTAAACTAAGAGAGCGTGTGATTGCCGCTCAGGTACGGAAGTCTGGAGCAAGTGATTGGCACTCTTCTGGTGTGTGTGATGGACACCCTGCTGGGTTTGCCCTCTTGGGGTTTGCACCACCTGCTGGCTGCGGTCCATGCCCCCCGCTGAGTCGCAGAGTTCACCGTCACTAATTGACTGTGCCAGCAAAACTTCACAAGGTCCAGTTTCTAATGAGGTTTTACTTTTTTGGCCCATTTTGTTGCCTGTTTTCTTTTCACGTACATTAAGGCAGTGATGTTGTAATCGACATTCCGATTCATACCAAAGGTGTTCAGTGGGGTTGAGGTCAGGGTTGTGTGTGGAGGTCTTTAGATATTTAGGCCATACTTCTATACCAAAATGATCAAACCCTGTGTTTATGGACTTTGCTTAGTGCACAGGGTCACATGCTACCACAGAGGTTAACATTTTTTATTTCATTTAATTGCTTTTATACACCTGTTAGCCAAGGGTGTGGCTAAAACACACAGACAGTGGGAATTCTGAGCTCACTTGACTGTGGACAGTGTCATCCATGTCTTACTTTGCTGGTTCTTAATCCACCTCAGATTTTCAACCCATTTTAGGTGACTGTTTGGGCTTACTTTAAAATCTTGGCAAGGGACCACTGTTCCATGTACTTTTTTATGCATTTTCTCCCTTTTTCTGCCAATTTTTAGCGCATCCAATTTTTTACCCAATTGCATTATGCTTCCTCTCTACTGGTGCTGACCCCCGCCCCGATTGAGAAGAGCGAGACTGTCACAGCCCCGTTCGACATGTGCGCAGTAGCCGACTGCATTTTTTCACCTGCACGAGGCGAGTTCATATGCCGATCAGCTTTGTGCACCGACCCTGATCAGCATTATTTCTCGACTCCATCAGTCAGCCAGCTGAGGTCGTAATTCGCTCAGTTATGAGGAGTCCCTATTCGGCTTGCCCTACCCTGTGAACAACATCCAACTGCTGTTCGTGCAGCTGCCCAGCTGGATGTCAGAGCTCAGATTCGATACGATGTATTTGAAATCCCAGCCCTGGTGTGCTAGCGTGTTTTACCATGTGAACACAAATTGGCAACTTAACGTACATTCAGGTAGTGATGTTGGATGAGAAGGCTTGACTCGTAATCGACATTCCGATTCATACCAAAGGTGTTCAGTGGGGTTGAGGTCAGGGCTGTATGTGAGGGTCATTAGATATTTCAGCCTTACTTTCATACTAAAATTATCAATATTTTTTAATGTAATTTAATTGATTTCATTCACCTGTTAGCCAAGGCTGTGGCTAAAACCCACAGACAGTGGTAGCTCAGTGGTTAAGACACAAGGCTAGTATCTAGAAGCTTGATGGTATAAACGTTGCAGCTGTGGACTCTTGAGCACGGTCCTTAATCCACAATTTCTTGCACTGTATTTAGTCACAGTTCTGAGGCGATTCGAATGAAAGCATCAACTGATGCTAAAAATATAAACACACAAACTTAATATTTAGGAGGGGTGTCCACATACTTTTGGAAAATATAGTGTATATTTCTGACCACGAGAACCCATAATAAACACGTATTTCAGTCATGAACATAATACTTGCAAACCTGTTTAATGTTAGTGCTATAGTAAAAATCACAAAAGTAAAAGACTGTTATGAAATAGTGTATTTTTTGTTTGTTTTTAGTGCTGGTAGTTTATCTTGCCGCATCCAGTGTTACAGCGGTAGCTCAGCGGTTAAGGTACTGGACTAGTAATCAGAAGGTTGCAGGTTTAAGCCTCACTAATGCCAGGTTGCCACTGAGCAAGGCACTTAACCATCAATTGCTCAAAACTGTATCAGTCAGAATTGTATGTTGCTTTGAATGAAAGTGTCCACTAAATGCTGAAAATGTAAATGAGCAGTTGTGTCGGGCCCCATTGGTCATTCAGGGCCAGAACATAAACTGCAAACTGCAGCCGAATAATTCAATCTTCTATTATAATGAGCATTTTACTAATCGAGCATCTCCGTCTACCACACATCTAAAACCCTATAGAAATAAAGATGAGAATGTCATTCGTCCTCTCTGTTCTCACTCACCTGTATTGGACCTAAAGCGGTCACGGTTACCGAGGGCGACGGAGGAGGCGTGTGGGATGCAGGTCACTTTTCTGAGCCTGACGCTCCAGAGTGAGCCTTGAGTCCTTGTGAAGGAATGATAAGACTCAGTGGGCAGCTTTCAGCGCTGTGATGAATTGCCCGCTTATCTGGCACAGTCCAGAGAGGCTTTCAGAACAGCATGGACCTGGGACCAGTACCGCGCCACGTACACACACAAACACACACCTACCTGCAGACACACTAATCAACCTGGCTCGGATTTTTCTTTGTCCTTGGGATCAGCAACAAACTTCAGTCCAGCTTTAGAGGGCTGATTTGATTTGAGTGCCTCTAAGCCTGTGGGAAATTTGAGCTCACTTGACTGTGAACAGTGGCATCCATGTCTCAGTTCATGGTTTACCTGTTTTTTTATTTTATTTATTTTTTTATGCTGGTTCTTAATCCACCTGACATTTTCAACCAGTATTAGGTCACTGTTTGGGCTTGCTTTAAGATTTTGGCAAGGGACCACTGTTCCATGTACTTTTATGTGGTATTTATGATCCAACTAGTCCTATTTATATGGGCACACATAAACCACCAGCTTTATTGATTAATAATTACCTACTGGAAATTATGCAGTCATTCTGCAAGGTTTGTGTGTGTGTCTGAAAACCTAGTAAGCCTTGTAAGCTGCCTTATCACCCAAGGATGGAGTTTTTCCTTGCCACTGTTGCCCTCGGCTTGCTCAACAGGGGTTTTTGATCTGTTGGTCCTGGATTCTGTAAAGTTGCTTTGAGACGATGTTTATAATGCTATATAGATAAATTTGACTTGACTTGAACTTGCTTCCTACTGCCTACCTAGGCAGCTGCCTAAAATTTTAATTAAACATCGAACCTGTAAGGCAGATTATTTAGACGCAATACTTAGACAGCGACTACTAAGCTAACACAGTTAGCCTCAGGCAATTCAAACCAATGGGCTGAGGCGGCACAACCCACTAGCATGCTAGCTAGGGCTGGACGATTTTCACGATTAATTCGGTTAATTCGAATGAACGTTTTCACACGATTGTTAGAAATGTGACAATCGCGATTGTTTACATACTTTATATTTTAATTAAAATACCAACATGTCACGAGGCAGAAACTGACCAGACGCTCGCGGAATATATATCAAGGAAAGTTTAATATTAAAAGGGCAAAAACAGTGTACAAAATTAGAGGATAAACAGACAGGCAGCAAAAACAGTAAACGGAAGATAACAAGGGTCGTACACGGTAACGGCTAGATTCAGAAATAAGGACCGCAAACACGATCGGCAAAACTTCATGAGACAGACAAACAAAAGAGTTTAAGATTCATGGAATTGAACACAGCTGAACTGAATCAAAACTCCGGAGCATGAGGACCGATCAGGATTGGCTGACCGGGGACAAGTGATAGTTACGTGAGAGTCCGTGGGAGCATGGGAATTGTTAGAAGCAGAACTTAACACCTCCATCCACCCCCCCAATCACAACAGGACAAAATCAAAGTTGAGCCGAGTGCTTACTTGATGTCCCCCAGTGTAGATACTGATACAGACTCACTTCAGTGGTGGAAACCGTACACAGGCTCGTTTTCCTTTCAAGAAACATGTAAAGAACTTTTTGTAGTTTTGCACTTTTTTAATGTAAGGAGGTTATGCTGCACATTATTTAAAGTGAGTTGTTTGTGAGCTATTCTTGAAAAGGATATAGCTAATTAAGATTTCTATTTTGTTTTAATTATTTTTAATTATTGTTATATTGTTATTGTTATAAAGTTTGAGTTCCTTGAAAGGATAATTATAGGTGGTGCTGTTACTATTTTTGCACTTCTGCAGTCTTTTAAATTAAAATGCAAAAAAAATAAAAATTTGAGTCTTTTTTCAATTGCATTATACAAGAACAAACAAAAAAATCGCAATCAGAATCGACAATCGGTAATAAATTTGAAGTTTTTATTTTTTTGCAATATCGCCCAGCCCTAATGCCAGCTAACATCTCCCTCTGTCTACCGAAAACGGTTAAATTGTCACTGACAAGCCCCGCATTCGTCCGCCAGATTTGTAATTTTTGTGAGAAAAGTTGTGCCGCACTG
This sequence comes from Trichomycterus rosablanca, assembly GCF_030014385.1. NCBI lineage: Eukaryota > Metazoa > Chordata > Actinopteri > Siluriformes > Trichomycteridae > Trichomycterus > Trichomycterus rosablanca. The sequence continues at coordinate 11,891,382 of NC_086005.1, forward strand.
AATGCTGGGATTGCCTTCATCGCTAAGGACGCATCGGAAGCTCCCTCGTCATTCAGTCAAATTATCGCTTCGAAATAAGGCACCCTAGTAGGCAGTGTTTTAAGGCATCTAAGAATTTAGACAGCTGTCTTCTTGGAAATGTGCATAGGATGACGTAAAAATGTGTCTATGTAGAGAGCTCACTAGGTTTTCAGACAGACCCCAAATGTACCAGAGCAGGGGTAGTACAGCGCTAAGGTTCTTAGCTTTGATTGCTTGCATTGTATACGGTTACAATTGTAAGTCGCTTAAATAACAGCGTCTGCTAAATGCTGTAAATGTAAATGTTCACCGTCAAGCTATTAATGTTAGTTGTATGTTTATACAAGGGATCTTCAAAAAGTTTCTGCACTTTAATATTTTGGTTGGAAACAGTGAGGGTGGGAGGAGTAGTAACTGGTCGTGTCTGAGAGACTGAGAGAGAGCTTATAGTCTGGATTTTGCTCCATCTGATTTCCACCTTTTTGGAAGCTCAAAGAAGCTTTAAGGGGAAGAAGATTTTCATGCGATGATGTGAAAGCAGTGGTGCATCAGTGGCTGCATGCTTAAGCAAAAACATTTTTTGCTGATGGGATTAAAAAGTTGGTACGACGCTGGGAAAAATGCATTGGAAGGTGACTGTGTAGAGAAGTGATGCCATTTGTTTTTGAAATTCTTAATGAATAGGAACCCTCATATTTATGACACAGCATATTTTGTAAATAATAAAAAAAAATCTACATAAATTTTATGTATCAGATCCCATCATTTAGTCACAAAAAATAGAATCAAAACCTTAAGACTGCTAAAAGAACACATGGAAACATTTTTATTATTGGCATCGTATTTAAACGTTTGACTTTTTGAGTCTGTTTTGTGTCTGGTTTAAAATCTGTGCCCAGTTCTGTGTATTACAGTATAATGAGAAGACTGGCCAGACTGTCTAACAGTATTTTGTGGAAGCTAAACAGCAGTTACAGTACGAGCTGTGAAAGTGGAAATCAGAGAGACCGAGAGTGTCGGGCACCGTGGGTCATCACTGCAGTGCTGTCGACTCCAGCTCGGAGCTCGAGGCCAAGTTTGTCACTTTCAAGAGAGAACAAAATGAAATTTCTGTCCTGAGTGGAGCTTTAAAACGCACCCTGTGGATGCACTTGGCACCGTGCGTGCTCCACGTGGCAGACAGACGGCTAACAGAGGCACAGACAGACAGGCGTGCAGGAAGGCAGGCGGAAAAATAAACGGCTAGCATGTACACAGACAGACGACTAGCAGATTCAAACGGACAGATGGCAAACAGACGAAAAGGATGTTCTAGCAGACATACAGTCAGACAGACGGCTAGCAAGCAAATACACAGATAGACAGACAGACGACTAACAGATACAAACATACGGCAAACAAACAGGTGTCTGACAGACTGACGACTAGCAGATACAGACAGACGGCAAATGGACGAAGAGGTGTCCAGCAGACATAGTCAGACAGATGACTAGCAAGCAAATAAAACCAACAGACAGACAGATGACTAGCAGATACAGACAGACGGCAAACAAAACTACCAGGTGTCTAGCATACATACAGTCAGACAGACGGCTAGCAGGCAAATAACATCAACAGACAGACGACTAGCAGATACAGACGGCAAACAAACAACCAGGTGTCTAGCAGACATACAGTCAGACATACGGCTGGCAAACAAATATCACTGACTGACAGACGACTAGCAGGTACAAACAGACGGCAAATGAACAAAGAGGTGTCCAGCAGACATACAGTCAGACAGACGGCTAGCAAGCAAGTAACACCGACTGACAGGTAGACAGACAGACGACTAGCAGATACAAACAGACAGACGGCAAATGGATGAAGAGGTGTCTAGCAGACATACAGTCAGACAGATGGCTAGCAAGCAAAAAAACAGATAGACAGACAGACGGCAAACAGACGAAGAGGTGTCTAGCAGACATACAGTCAGACAGACGGCTAGCAAGCAAATAACACCAACAGATTGACAGACAGATGACTAGCAGATTCAGGCAACAAACAAACTACCAGGTGTCTAGCAGACATACAATCAGACAGACGGCTAGCAAGCAAATATCACCGACACACATGTATACAGACGGACAACTAGCAGATACAAACAGACAGACGGCAAATGGATGAAGAGTTGTCTAGCCGACATACAGTCAGACAGACGGCTAGCAAGCAAATAACACCAACAGATAAACAGACAGACAACTAGCAGATTCAAACAGACAGACGGCAAACAGACAAAGAGGTGTTTAGCAGACATACAGTCAGACAGACGGCAACCAACAGATAGACAGACGGCAAATGGACGAAGAAGTGTCTAGCAGACATACACTCGGACGGCTATCAAGCAAATAACAAAGACAGATATACAGAAAGCTACCAAACACAGACAGACAGAGTAATGGCTAGTAGACACACAAACAAGCAGACAGACAGACAGCTATCAGACAGATGAAGATTTCTGTCAGCAGAAGATGAACAGATGACTACCAGACACATACACAGACACTCAGACAGACGGGCCGACACATAGAGGGGTGCAAATGGATGTATTCCCAACTTCTCTCAGACGCCAAATTCCCAGCTTAGCGCTAACAGTGCTTGTATCCCTGCATTGTTCTGCTTTGGAAGCCCAAGCTAGTGGCATAACTCAAGTATATTATCCCGAACCCATTACTGTCTGCCGGATCGTTTCTCTGAGCCATATTAAAGACTCCCTAGACAAAACTGCCTGTCATGTTAATCCGAACTTTAATAAATAGGGGGCTGTGTTACTGTATTCAAATCGGAGCCTCCTGCGTTCGCGCCGACAGAGAGGGACGAGCTATCAAACGTGGCTCACGGTTACCGCGGGGGGGGGGAGGGTGGAGAGAATAATGAAGAAAGGTTTGACTGGCGTTTATTCATTTCCATTGTGGTGGAAAATGTCAAATTATTGATACGGCCTTTGAAAGAGATTAAGGCTTAATCTGAGGGAAAACACCACAGACGACGGGGGTGTTTTGGCAGGTCTAATTGAATTTGCAGCTCATTCACTTAAGTAAGCCTTTAATGCTGTTTAGCCACATTGTGCCGCAGCTGATATGATCTAATCCCTCCGTTTGGAGCCCGCAAAACACGAGGTTTGGATTATTTTAAGTAAGATCCCAGGATGTTTCTAAGAAGAACAATTAGGTTGACGGGATTTCGTCAGTAATGCTTCCTTCAGAGCTCCTGGAAAGCGACGTGCTAAGCATTAAGCCAATGCAATTCCCAAAGAACACCCCAAAAGGCATTGAGCCCCGACCCTCGACTCAGTTATCACCTTAAATCGCAGTCTGGAGAAAGAAGTGAGAAAATCCAGGAGTGGGGGGGGGGGGGGGGGGGGGGGAATGCGATTACTTTTTCCATTACATAGAAAATGACACTGCTCTCAAACTGGCATTCTCTTTCGCCTCTTTGGTTAGTTATCGATTGGCCAGCAGGAGTGGAGATCTGGTTTAACTGGCATCTCGGCCGTAGGAGACGGATAGGTTCAGCCAGGACGAAAAAGCGACCGTACTTCAGCCGAGGCTGTTTTTTTCTCCTAAATGAAAACTGACATATTTATATTTATTTTAAATTAAAGTGATTGTAAGCCTGGCAGTGTCAGGAGAAACTTATTTACATAGCAATTAGCAGATTTAATGAGCACTTTTACTGCTGATTAATGTAATTAGCATATACATAAATGACTGCGGGGGAGTGCGGAGGGGTGGAGAAGCTGGGAGGGGACAGCGGGATTTTGGAAAGAAAATTCTGCACTTGTGGATTGCTTAAGAACGACTCCACATTCGCTCTAGATAAGAACTAGATAATACTGTTCACACGGTGCACACTTCAAGTACATTACAGTTATTCATATTAATCCAATGTTTATGTTTAACAACTGAACAGCTCTGCAGTGCTGTAGTAAAAAAAAATGCCTGCATCCAAGCTATTGCTTAATGTTCTTTTATTTTTACAAAATAAAAGTAAACAAACGTAGTGCAGCATTGTAGTAGTAAAACTAGAACACTCAAAATGAAGTGAAGGTTCTTTCTGAGGAAAATCAGCATCTCTGGCGTGTTAGCGGACAGCCGGTTCCTCTTCTCATCATATAATAATAAACTCGCTGTATTCAACTGTGTTTATTTTGTAGGTGCCGTATCAAATTGGTAGTAATTGTAGATCGTTTGGTTAAATTATATCTGTTTTTTTTCTTATGAGCCACCGTACTTGTATGTGTGTTGTAACTGTAACAAACTTTTCTGTGGTTGTATTGTGATAATGGTTTGATGGACGTTTCTACGCGAAGTGTGTTTTGACCCTTTGGGGCTTCCATAGTGCATGGAATAGCGTGCTTGGCTAACGCGATGACTCTAGCTGTCCGCTATTCAGTACCGTAACAGAAGAAGTTAATAAAGTGTTATGCTCCGGACAATCTGAATATACCATGTATTTATTTCTTTATTAAGAAAGTGCATCACTACGACGCTCGGTTACATAACTTAGCCAATCAGAGTGCTTGATACTGAGATGTTGTTCAGTCTTGTAAGACGTAAACTCCTAAAAGCTGTATGTTATGGTCCTGAAGTTTTCATACTCGGATTAAAAGATATTGTTTCGTAAATCGGAGGGATCCTTGACTCACACACCATATAAATAGTAAAATTCTACAGTAATAAACGCAGCTCTGCTCCTACCGCCTCGTGAAACGCTCGTATTGCAGACATTACACTTCGCTGTTGGACTTGTTTCACTTTCCAATTTAAAGTATTTCCACACAGCGGACATGCTGACGTAGAACAAAGGATCGGGATTAGGATCGGCCTTAGTAAAGCCTGGTCCCAGATCTCATACTCGCATATATATTCATTAACAGCACTTCACATGCCTCCGTAGTTCTTCTTTACCAGCTTTATTAACTTAACTTTGTCCTGATTGGTCAAGGAAGGTCACTTTTTAAATAGGTGCTTGCATGTGGTAAAAAGCCAGCCAGTGTAAACTTACCCTTATGCTGGCTGTATTTACAGCTACGCCTTGACCATATGTATTTCAGGAACCTCTGATTCTTTAAAGCATTCGCAGGAGCATGTGGGAGGAAAGAATTGTGGGTAAGAGAGTGTCTCTGAGGCATTCTGCTTCCTGACAGTAACCACTGTGGTGTGTGTGGCAGAGATGGATATGGCTACTACATTAAAGGCCTATTAATAAATCTCCGCTATAATAGACAGTCCCCTGCAGTGCCTCTCTCCCTTCATCACTCACTCTCTGGATTGCATCAAGCCATAGACTACACGACCAAGTGTATGTGGACAGTAGAAGATCATAAACGATCTGTTTGTAGGACATTTTGTTTTAAAAGTATGGACACTACTCTTTTCTGCTGAAATATAGGTGTAGAAACATTTCCCTCACACGGGGCACCAATTACTTAGATGAAACAGCTTAATTCCTGTTATCAGTACTCAGTCATTCTCACTCACACTGTTCTCACATTGGTGCTTGAACCATGGTATATTTTCATTTTATTTCATTTTTAAGTAGTATCACTACAGTTTCCTCAGAATTACTGGGAGCAAATGCAGTAAGACACCCCAGAAAATAAAAAGCAAATTTAAAGACTAACATTAGAACAGCACTTGACAAGAGTGATAGACTGACATAAGAATTATCTACCCCTACTGCCGTGAATATAACCATGGTATAAGCACAGCAACTAAATAAATAAATAAACTAACACACCCCGGACAGGACGCCAGCCTATCAAAGGGCTTTGGCCATCCCTTAGACAGAGACAACCATGTTTGTATGTAGACGTCTGATTGGTTGATAGCAGTGCTGAGAATTGGAACCCTGGATCCCAGGACATCTTTCCAGCCTCTTTTCTGCTGAGCTGTGGTTGCTATCAGGAAATTCCACTTTACAGTAGTATTTGACTGGTTTAGATCAAGTAATGTGCTGCCAGTGGCTGTATGCTTCGATTTATGCATCTAATATCGATGTGTGGGTATGTTGGTGTCAGTGTACTGAACCTACTTATTAGAATACACATCTGTACTAGACCATATCAGTAAAGTCTCGTTAGAGGACCGTCCTGCCTATCCTGTCCCTTTCTTTAACCTTGTGCCCTCATCGTGACTTGCTAAATAAATGCCCGGCCCCAGATGTCGTGTTCACAGTTGTCATGCCTCTGCCTGACATACCAAGGTCTCTTATACAATATGCATCAGTTCGTCCTTTTTTTGGTTGGTTGCGGCATCGCGGAGCTCATAAATATTAACAGAGGACAGATTTGTGAAACTGCAGCCGTCTGAACGTCTGAACGTCTCCTGCGCCTGAAGGGAAGTTTTAGGTGATTTGGTTGCAGTCATCAAACACCAAGTTGTTAAACAGATACCAAGGACTGTTTGTGCATTGTCAGGTGTCAGAACACCAAGGCGTGCCCTTGATTTGTGAAGCAAAAATCGTTTTTCATTCATGATTCTCAGTTTTTTGGTGACAGTGTGTTAAACATAGTGTGGCTTAGTAGTCAGCTATAGTCGTGGTCGCTTGCTCATGGTTGATGCTTCCTTAATAGCCTTTGCTGAGGAGAAGCTTTTGTATCTGTTTGCTACATGTCTAAGTAGTGCACTACCAATGGTATGATTACACACTTTGTAGTGCATAGGATGCTGTTTAGAATACAGCTGTAAAATCAGTGCATGTGCTTTGTAAGCAATATCTCTAGGCCATAACCATCAATGTAAACTCTACCGGTTAAAATATCTGCAAATTAAACAATAGATTAGAATGCCTTTGTCACTTATACATATACACATGTACAGTACAACTAAACATATCCCAGTTCGTTTTGAAAGCTGGGGTCAGACAGCAGGGTCAGTCATTGTATGGCACCCCTGGAGCTGAGACGGTTAAGGGCCTTGCTCAAGGACTCAACAGTGGCAGCATGGCAGAGCCCAGATTCGAATTCTCAACCTTTCGATTGATAGCCCAAAGCTTTACTCACTAGGCTACCACTATATGTCAGTATATCAGTTAACTTTAAAGCCATGTCTTGTATTTTTCAATAAAATGTTAAGCCTCATTTTGCAACAATTATTTTGAAAATTTGAGTTGTTTAGTAAAGTGGAGGCATTGTTTTGTAGGAAATAACTTTAAAAGTCTTGTCTTTTTTCTTTCGACTGCTCCTATGTTTGGGGGTCACCACAGTGGTACATTCTGGCCTGCCACACCTGATTTACCACAGTTTTCACATCAGATGCCCTTCCTGACACAACCTTCCTTACTTTTATCCAGACTTGGGACCTGCGCTGAAAGCACAATAGCGAGGCTGCTTGGCCACCCCAACCCCAGTCATAGCCGATCATGTCTGTGTAGACACCCGTCCGACTGATAGCACCACAGAGAACAGAACCCAGGATAGCTAGTTTAATCAGTATTAATGGATTATTAGGCTGTATGTACATTATTAAGTGCTTGAGTCGAAGGCAGCTAGACTTTTTTTAGATTCGTAAAGACGTTCCATCATATTCTGTCAGGCTTATTTGGTCCTAAAAGCTGATGGGGAGTCCAAGGTATTTACCCTCTAATAGGATTGTCACCTTGGAGGTAGTCATCATGCCACCATGTGAATCGTTTGGGTCACAAAGGCCAGCTCATTAGGACAGGACTCGGCCTTACATCTGCATTTAAAGTAGAAGAGACACTAATGTTTACATCTTGGACAGAGAACACAGAGTAAAGTATGTCATCTATGTCCAACCAAAAAAGTAATTAAACATATGTGGTATATAAAGCACCTATAAAGCAGTTTTAAAATCCCTTCCTAGGTGGTTTAAGCTCTTTTTAAACCCTAATGACCCACATGACAGCATGGTGGGGCACTGACTCTCTAATGAGTCACACTTTGGCCTGTGTGACCAAATGACTTACATGACGGAATGATGGGGCAACGACTGTCTAATGAGTCACATCTTGGCCTTTGTGACCCTAACGGCTCACAGGATGGCAGGGTGGGCAACAACTCTCAGGACAACCTTCCCATTAGAGAGTTAATACCTGGGACTCCCAATCAGCTTTTAGATTCGAAGAAGCCTTTCGGATGAGAGGTGAAACTAAAATAATGGGTCGCAGAAAAAAATAATAATAAATAAATAAACGTGTATGCAAACACCCCCTTGTGGAGGCTTTGTTACGTCTTGTATAAAGAGAGTTTGATGTATTGTGGGTCAATCATGACCTGGATGACTGAGAACATACACAGACGTGCTGCATGTACATGTATTTATTATAGTGCACCTCAATATAGAAGCACAGGAGGCTGGTAAACAGCAGTGTTGTGTTCACTGTGTACCTTCAGAATTTGGCTCCATGTCTGAGGGTAGCGTTTATGTTCTTTTCTCAGCATGTGTATTTGTGAGAAGAAAATTCAAAACACACAAAAAACATTCCTCTATTTAGAGTCCTGGCTCTCATTGTTAATATCTGATTCAGTCGGGGCAGGGGGAGGCCGTTACACAGCTTGAAGTGACCCGTTGTATAACAGACGACCACTGCTGAAATCGCAGATATAAAAAGAACACAATCCACGTCCAAAATGACTGTTTATTTATTCTGATTCAGCTTTACCCGGCTGCCTTTTTATTTTCTGCACCAGGGAGGAAGTAAAAGCCTCGTCATTGAAAGCCTCAGTCCGATAACATTAGGCTTTGTGTAAAACAAGCAACCTGATGATTTTCCGTTTTCCCTTAAACGCAGGAGGAAACAGCTTCTCCGAGGCTCAATTGCAGCCTGGGAGTATCATTTCCCAACCACCAATGTTTTCCCACTCTGTTCAGTGAATGACTGAGAATAGATCTGGGTTAACTGTAGATTCTGCAGTGCCACCTGAACACTGAGCGTGCCTTTGAGTGGAAGTGAAACCAGACCTGGCTGACTGGAGGCTCTTTCATGTGCACTCAGCCTGCCCATGTGGAGCTGCACTCGATTCTTATCTTTCATTTCATTGAAGGCCTTTTTACTCCTCCTTTCTTACTCGGTGTTCGTGGGAATGAGAGAAGAATCAATCTGTTCTCATCCGCTCTCTCATTGTCGCCAGTGTGTTAACACAGTAACAACTACATTTGCTACATAGAATATTAAATACACCACAAAAACTAATATTTAACAACTTCACCACTTTGTTATTGCATATACTTCTGGTTTACATCGCCACACATTCATACCTACAGCAACAATGAATTAATCAGAAATTATGTTTTAAAAGCAAAGATGGAATAAAGTGTTCAGACAAAAATGCTGGAAGTCCTTGTTAGCAACAAAAGTCCCTTTAATTATTATTATTTTTAATCCTTTCTAAATGGTTGGTGTTATTCCAGTCTAGAGATTGGAGACAGCATGCAAACACCTTCAGCTTACTTATACGAAACCAGTCCTAAGTTCTTTTGGCTTTATGTTTGGGGCTTGTTCGTCGTGTACCTTTAAATGTTCCATTGTTTATTTTATTTCATCTTCAATTTTCTGGATTTAATCTACCTTCAAATGTCCAATTATTCTGGATTTAATTTACCTTTAAATGTCCCATTTTTCCGATTTTCATTTATTTTAAATGTCAATTTTTCTGGATTTAATTTACCTTTAAATGTCCCATTTTTGTGGATTTATTTTACCTTTAAATGTCTCATTTTTGTGGATTTATTTTACCTTTAAATGACCCAATTTCCTGAATTTATTTTACCTTTAAATATCCAATTTTTCTGGATTTATTCGACCTTTAAATGTCCCATTTTTTTCTGGATTTATTCGACCTTTAAAGGTCCCATTTTTCTGGATTTAATCTACTGTTAAATGTCCTATTGTTCTGGATTTAATCTACTTTTAAATGTCCCATTGTTCTGGATTTAATCTACTTTTAAATGTCCCATTGTTCTGGATTTAATCTACTTTTAAATGTCCCATTGTTCTGGATTTAATCTACCTTTAAATGTCCCATTGTTCTTGATTTAATCTACTTTTAAATGTCTCATTGTTCTGGATTTAATCTACTTTTAAATGTCTCATTGTTCTTGATTTAATCTACCTTTAAATGTCCCATTGTTCTGGATTTAATCTACTTTTAAATGTCTCATTGTTCTGGATTTAATCTATTTTTAAATGTCCCATTGTTCTGGATTTAATCTACTTTTAAATGTCCCATTGTTCTGGATTTAATCTACCTTTAAATGTCCCATTGTTCTTGATTTAATCTACTTTTAAATGTCTCATTGTTCTGGATTTAATCTACTTTTAAATGTCTCATTGTTCTGGATTTAATCTACTTTTAAATGTCTCATTGTTCTGGATTTAATCTACTTTTAAATGTCTCATTGTTCTGGATTTAATCTATTTTTAAATGTCCCATTGTTCTGGATTTAATCTACTTTTAAATGTCTCATTGTTCTTGATTTAATCTACCTTTAAATGTCCCATTGTTCTGGATTTAATCTACTTTTAAATGTCTCATTGTTCTGGATTTAATCTACTTTTAAATGTCTCATTGTTCTGGATTTAATCTATTTTTAAATGTCCCATTGTTCTGGATTTAATCTACTTTTAAATGTCTCATTGTTCTTGATTTAATCTACCTTTAAATGTCCCATTGTTCTGGATTTAATCTACTTTTAAATGTCTCATTGTTCTGGATTTAATCTATTTTTAAATGTCCCATTGTTCTGGATTTAATCTACTTTTAAATGTCCCATTGTTCTGGATTTAATCTACCTTTAAATGTCCCATTGTTCTTGATTTAATCTACTTTTAAATGTCTCATTGTTCTGGATTTAATCTACTTTTAAATGTCCCATTGTTCTGGATTTAATCTACTTTTAAATGTCTCATTGTTCTGGATTTAATATACTTTTAAATGTCCCATTGTTCTGGATTTAATCTACTTTTAAATGTCTCATTGTTCTGGATTTAATCTACCTTTAAATGTCCCATTGTTCTGGATTTAATCTTTCTTTAAATGTCCTTTTGTTCTGGATTTAATCCATTTTTAAATGTCCCATTTTTCTTGATTTAGTTTACCTTTAAATGACCCATTTGTCTGGATTTAATTTACTTTCACATGTCCTATTTCAAATATTTCTTTGCAGTAAAAAAAGCAATTGACAACAGTAAGAAAGGAAAGTGCCTGGTGTCATGTCCAACTCCAAACCAACAGCAAATCTTGAAATCTCATCTTTATAATTTGTCTCAAGAATATTTGACAAAATTGGGCTTGAACCATTGTCATCATTAAACCAAACCTTATTTCATTACTTTAGAGGACAAAGTCTGGTTGGACCACTTCAAAAAGCAATGACTGCCACTAACCACCATTTTTTTTTTTTTTTTTGGTGACATTGTAGCCCATTCGTGTCTTTTAGTCTGCTAAGACGCACCACAAAGTTCCAGGATTGACTTCAGGTTGCGCTATTATTGTTGTATTATTTTCACATTTCCATCAAGTTGTCCGTGTCCATTAGTCCTTTTTTGTGAGAATATCTGCTTGACTTGGATGTTGAGGTTCATGATTAGTAAACTTTATATCCCACATGGCAACTGAAATCACTTCTGATTGTGTTCAATTAGTTTAATTGGCTTACCGATTCAATTTGGTGACTGATTGATTAACAGAGGGAGCAATTACAGTGTCAATTACAGTGTCAATTACAACCATAACAGCTCATACAGGTTATTAAATTTGAAGCTGCTAATAACACCACCAAAATACCAGCTATGTGAAAGGCACCCCCAAATCACAGTACGCATCCTGTAATTGTGCATCACCTTTGCCTGCACTGTGGTAGAGAAGCAGGTCGGGTGAGTGTCACACAGCTTCAGGATCCTGGAAGTCCGGGTTTAAACCATGGCTTATGCTGGCTGTCGGTGAGAAGTCTGCCAACAGGGTTTCTGGCAAACTGTATTAGTGCACCTGTGGCACAGCATTCTACCACCAGCCCATCACTGCTAAGCTCTTAAGCTCTCAAGTTCCAACCTTAGCTGTGCAAGTGCCCTGTGATTCTGGGGAAATCGGACCCACCGCAACCCTGACTAAGATGAAGTAGTAAAACATGAAAATAAAAAATCATTTAGTAGTTTAAATTTAGTAGATGCTTTTATCCAAAGTGACTTACTGTTGTGACAGTGTACAGTCTAAGCAATTGAGGGTTAAGGGTGTTGCTTAAGGGCCTAACAGTGGCAACCTGGCAGTGGTGGGGCTTGAATCGGCCACCTTCTGATTACTTGTCCAGTACATTGACCACTGAGATACAATATAATGTATAATATAAAGTATTAACTAAATCAGCTACTGAAGGCCAATAATTTCCCTCTGGATAAATAAAGTATTTATCTATCTATCTTTCTGTCTGTCTGTATATGTCTGTCTATCTGTTTATCTCTGTGTATGTCTATCTGTCTGTCTGTCTCTCGATCTCTCTCTCTCTCTCTCTCGATCTCTCTCTCTCTCTCTCTCTCTCTCTCATATATATATATATATATATATATAATGTTATCTATATATCTATATCTATATATCTATCGATCTATCTATCGATCTATATATATATATATACAGTATATGTATATATATATGTATATATACACACACACACACACACACACACACACACACACACACACACACACACACACACACACACACACACACACACACACACACACACACACACATATATATATATATATATATATATATATATATATATATATATATATATATATATATACATATATACAGGGGTTGGACAATGAAACTGAAACACCTGTCATTTTAGTGTGGGAGGTTTCATGGCTAAATTGGACCAGTCTGGTGGCCAATCTTCATTAATTGCACATTGCACCAGTAAGAGCAGAGTGTGAAGGTTCAATTAGCAGGGTAAGAGCACAGTTTTGCTCAAAATATTGCAACGCACACAACATTATGGGTGACATACCAGAGTTCAAAAGAGGACAAATTGTTGGTGCACGTCTTGCTGGCGCATCTGTGACCAAGACAGCAAGTCTTTGTGATGTATCAAGGGTATTATCCATTATCCAGGGTAATGTCAGCATACCACCAAGAAGGACAAACCACATCCAACAGGATTAACTGTGGACGCAAGAGGAAGCTGTCTGAAAGGGATGTTCGGGTGCTAACCCGGATTGTATCCAAAAAACATAAAACCACGGCTGCCCAAATCACGGCAGAATTAAATGTGCACCTCAACTCTCCTGTTTCCACCAGAACTGTCCGTCGGGAGCTCCACAGGGTCGATATACACGGCCGGGCTGCTATAGCCAAACCTTTGGTCACTCGTGCCAATGCCAAACGTCGGTTTCAATGGTGCAAGGAGCGCAAATCTTGGGCTGTGGACAATGTGAAACATGTATTGTTCTCTGATGAGTCCACCTTTACTGTTTTCCCCACATCCGGGAGAGTTACGGTGTGGAGAAGCCCCAAAGAAGCGTACCACCCAGACTGTTGCATGCCCAGAGTGAAGCATGGGGGTGGATCAGTGATGGTTTGGGCTGCCATATCATGGCATTCCCTTGGCCCAATACTTGTGCTAGATGGGCGCGTCACTGCCAAGGACTACCGAACCATTCTGGAGGACCATGTGCATCCAATGGCGGTGCCGTGTATCAGTATGACAATGCACCAATACACACAGCAAGACTGGTGAAAGATTGGTTTGATGAACATGAAAGTGAAGTTGAACATCTCCCATGGCCTGCACAGTCACCAGATCTAAATATTATTGAGCCACTTTGGGGTGTTTTGGAGAAGCGAGTCAGGAAACGTTTTCCTCCACCAGCATCACGTATATATACATATATGTACATATAGTATATATATATATATATATATATGTCTGTATATACACACACACACACACACATATGTATATATATATATATATACTGTATATATATATCAGCATGTTTAGGGCTAGGTAACGGACAGATCTGTGGGTAGCACTGTCACTTCTCAACAAGAAGGTCCTGGGTTTGAATCCCAGGTGGAGCGATCTGGGTCCTTTCTGTGTGGAGTTTGCATGTTGTTCTCATGTCTGTGTGGGTTTTCTCTGGGAAGTTCGGTCTTCTCCTACAGTCCAAAGACATGCAGTCAGGTTAAACTGGAGATATATGAGTATATATGAGTGTGTTTGCCCTGTGTGTCCAGGGTGTTAACTACTTTTCGTCCAGTGAACTGCACCCACCGTAACCCTGACCAGAATAAAGCGGTGGTAAAACAGACAATGAATGAAGAAATAATCTTTTTAATGAATAGCGTTAACCAAACAGTGACTTTTTTGGCAGTTAGCAGTTAATCGATTATTCTTGATTATTACCGTGTCCGTTCGTTTCTGCTCCTCTGGTCTGTAGTAAAACTTCTGTGTTGGTGTGCACTGACTCGGCGAGGGTTTTCCGTTTCTGTTTCCTCTGTTTCGTGAGGAGAATGTAAATAACAGGAGGAATTGCAGTGGACCTAAACTGCTGTCACACCGTATTTCCTCCGCTCTTAAATCTCCGCCACTCCTGCTTCGTTTCCCCACATCACAGCACCAGTCAGCTCGGTTATTAACACCCATGTCCACCAGTAAATACTTCAGGACTGTTGATTTAAAGCACTGCCTGTATGCTATATGTACGGTGTTGATACGTGTTAGCGAGTGCTATGTTTTATACATGGAGTTGTTTGGGCTCTAGGTTCCGAGGGAAGAACTTTTCATTGTCATAACATTTGACAGAAACGCGCTAAGCCGCCTCCGGGCCTCGTGTGAATTTAAACAGCTGCTCGCTCGCTTCCTCTTTGTAATTTTTTTTGCCTCTTGTGTTTCTTTGCAGCCCTCTAAACCTTTGTGTTAGTTAATAAATCAGCCTCTCGCTAGTGCTAACAGCACACGCTAGCTTCAGACATCCTGTTCAGAACTGTACAAACATCCTCGAACTTCCTGCTCATATTGGTTCAGGTTGTTTACTGTACTGTAATTAAATTACCCTAGCATTCGTGCCTTATATCTTAGCATGTGTAATCGAATGAGTTGGGCGTCTGTGTTTTTTGGGCCCAGCCATCCTGACCATGATTACGCAATGAGTAAAAATACATTAATAAATTAATTAATTACAGCTGTCATATTATCCTTCATCCTGACAAGATGTGTACAAAACCCCTGATATTTTTAAAAATGGTGACTTACTTTTTGATTATTGCACCATGATCATGCAGCTGGTGAATCGGGTGCTTCACAGCAACGATGTTTTTGAGTTGAGCTCTAGAACGTCTTCAGGTATGTGGGTTCGAGCGGCTGAGTGTCAGTGAGCAAGTAAGCGAATAACTGCGAGTGAATGAATGAGTGTGAGTGAGCGAATTTGAGTGAGTAAGCGAGTGAGCAAGTGAGTGAATAAGTGTGAGTTAATGAGTGAGTGAATGAGTGTAAGTAAGCGAGTGAAAAAGTGTGAGTTAATGAGTGAGTGAACAAGTGAGTGAATAAGTATGAGTATGAGTAAGCGAGTGAGCAGGTGAGGGAATAAGTGTAAGTAAATGAGTGTGAGTGAACAAATGAGTGAATAAGTGTGAGTAAGTGAGTGAACAAGTGTGAGTCAATGAGTGTGACGGAACAAGCGAGTGAATAAGTGAGTTAATAAGTGTGAGTGAACAAGTGAGTGAAAGTGTGAGTTAATGAGTGAGTGAACGAATGAGTATGAGTAAGCGAATGAGCAAGTGAGTGAATGAGTGTAAGTGAGCTAATGAGTGTGTGTAAGTGTGAGCAAGTGAGTGAATGAGTGTGAGTGAGTGATTGAAGGAATGAGTGAGTGAATGAGTGTAAGTGAGCTAATGAGTGTGTAAGTGTGAGCAAATGAGTGAGTGATTGAAGGAATAAGTGAATGAGTGTGAGTGAGTGATTGAAGGAATGAGTGAGTGAATGAGTGTAAGTGAGCTAATGAGTGTGTGTAAGTGTGAGCAAGTGAGTGAATGAGTGTGAGTGAGTGATTGAAGGAATGAGTGAGTGAATGAGTGTCAGTGAGCTAATGAGTGTGTAAGTGTGAGCAAATGAGTGTGAGTGATTGAAGGAATAAGTGAATGTGTGAGTGAGTGATTGAAGGAATGAGTGAGTGAATGAGTGTCAGTGAGCTAATGAGTTTGTGTAAGTGTGAGCAAGTGAGAGAATAAATGATCGAACAAATAAATGAATGAGTGAATGAGCGTGAGTGAATGAGTGCATGAATTGAATAAACAAGTGAATGAGTGTGACTGAGCAAGTGAGTAAATGAGTTTGAGTGAGTCAGTGAATTTAAGTGAGTAAATGAATGTGTGAGTATGTTTAAGTGAATGTGTAAGCAAATGTGAGTGAATTAGCGAATAGGTGTGAGTGAATGAATGTCAGTTTGAGAATGAGTGAGTGAGTGATACTGAGCGAGTAGGTGAGCGAGTGAGTGAGTGAATGAATGAGTGTGAGTGAGTTTGTGAGGTCAATGCCATCCCATCAGTTACAGATCATTTAGTAACAGTGGGATTAAGACTCAGTGTTCAGATAAGGATCAGATGATTGATATTGATGATTGTGTGGCCTGGTGCTGCCTGGCCCACCGTGACCCTGACCACACTGAAGCAGTTAGTCAAAAGAAATAAGTAAACAGTTTGACTGTGATATTAAAATTGTATAAATATACATCGTCCGGCTTGAGAGAAGCTCTGTTCCTCTGGAGACGTACAGGGCGGTGGACTCTTTCTGGTGAGCATTCAGGGGCAGGAGAAAGTTTGTCTGTATTGTTAGAAAAGGCCAGCCACTCCACCCAGTCCCCGTCTCTGTCTCCTAACATACGATAAGCCTTCATTATCCTCTCAACCTTTCTCTACAGAATAGAAGGGAAAGGAGAGAAATGTCGGCCCCCCACAAGTGGGTCAGCCCTTACCTCCTGGTTTGCTCTGTGTGCGCGCGCACACTCAGTGTGTATTGAAAAGGCCTACAGTACTGAAAAATCAGTATAAAGTGTGTGTGTGTGTAGACTGATGCCCGTTCAGCAGTCACGCACCAGGAGCTCCGCCGTCGCTGTAGCGTTATCGTCCTGCGGGTGAGAGTGTATATAGATGTAAACACAATGGCCCAACTGACTCTATCTGCAAGTGCTCAGTGAATCGTGAGCTGTGCTTCAATAGAGCAGCTACAGACAGACATCATCATCATACAACCAGCTCAGAACTCTGACATCTTCAAGAAAGTGTGTTTTAGGGAAGGGCTACAGGGGTGTGTTGAATCTGCCTTTACAAAGCGATTAAATTCAGGAATGATTCTAGCTTGTTGGTTCAACCCTGATTGCTTACCACACACACACACACACACACACATATATATACATACATGGTCAGAACACAGATCAACTAATTAATTAATACATAATTATCAGGTTGCCAGTCTTTTGATCGAATTTGAAATACTTCAAATTCATGACGTTTTTTTTAATGTGTTTGTTTATTTATTTGTGTATTTATTTATTTATTTGTGTGTTCATTTATTAGTTTTTTTATTTATTCATTCATTTGTGTGTTTTGTATTTATTTTTGTATATTTATCTATTTATTTTTAATTAATTAAATTTTTTGTTTTTTATGTATTCCTGTTTTTTGTTTATTTCTTTGTGTTAATTTATTTCTTTGTGTATTTTCTCATGTATTTGTTTGTGTATTTATTTATTCATTTATTTGTATATTTTATTTAATTTGGTTATTTATTTATTTGTGTATTTATTCATTTATTTGTATATTTTATTTATTTCATTTATATGTGTTTATTCATTTTGTATATTTTATTTGTCTGTGTAATTATTTTTGTGTATTTATTTATTTATTCATTTATTTGTGTATTTATTCGTTTGTGTATTTTTATTTTTTTTTTATTTATTTATTCATATTTGTGGGTTTATTTCCCCCCCCCTTGGCCAGAGACCACTGTTCCATGTACTTTTATCAAGTGTAGTCAAACTAACCCTTATATTTATAGGCACAGAGAAGTCATTAGCTGTGGTCGGCTGGTAACTCTAATAACTCCTCGCAAAGTTATGAAACAACCAAATTTTTAAAAAGTATGTAGACACGTGTACTAATGACTGTTTGGTAGCATCACCCATTGCTAACAGATGTGTAAAATTAGTTATATAAAGTAAATTACAGTACACCCTTTCAACAGTTTCAACAGGAAGACCCTTTCCTGTTCCTGTGCCCTTGTGCACAAAGCCTTCATTTAGAGAGACCCGGTTGGCTGGTATGATGTGGACTAACTCTTATGGTCTGCACAGATCCCTGACTTTGACCATGTATCACACCACTGGAAACATCAGTAGCTGACCTGACAAATATGATTTTGACTGAATGGGCCCAGGTTCCCACAGACACAGTCCTTGGGGAGAGCTTTCACTGTGAAGTAAAGGCTATATTTGCTGCAGAGAAGGAAACAACTTGATGTTAATAATTATAATTATGATTTGTGATGGCTAGCAAGCTTTTGATCAGGCGTCCACATACTTTTGACCATAAGAAACTTATAACTTAAACTGTTGTTTGTTGTTTCTTTTTTTGGAATTTTATGATTGTCACTGCTTCGTTAACACCTCATCACTTCTTTGGAAATTTGATTGCTGACTCATTTTCTTTGTCTAGTTTTTCAGCTGTCAAACGGCAAAAAATGCTCGTTCTCATGTGCACGTTTAGAAAGTAAATGTAAGGGGTTCAATATTCCAGACTGAAAATCACACCCAGCAGGTTCTCATATTGTTCTAATATTATTTTGGGAGGCTGTGTAGACGTTACACATGAGGCTAGCTGTGCCGCTCGGCTCCCGGTGTGCTAGCTGTTCGACTGCTTCACTAATTCAAACAAACAGAGGCATTAGGCAACGGCCATTCGGGTTTATTTGTGTGTGTGTTTACATCTGTTGTCCTCAAGCCACCAGCCTCACGCTGGCTCACACCCTCGCTCTGCCACATACACCTCCGCGCGTTACCTAGCGACGGTAACTGGGGCGAGAGACACGGAGGACCTTTGGCTCAGGTCTCCTCTGAGGCTGTGGTTCCTATTTCACTTTTACTTTGGTTACAGGAGACAGAGCTGTCTTGTATGACATTGTGGGTTAGAGGTGAAGTTTGGGGATTTCAGATGACACATTTTTCTGTCCTACCTCTGCTGCAGGGGTTCTCCAACTTTTCTGGCTGCAGTACCTGCTTGCCATTTTCTGACCCAAATGCGTCTTTACTGGACTAAATTTATAATTAATAAAAAAAGCTAAATTAGAACTTTTTATGCAGTATTTAATCTATTATTATTATTGCAACTGATATTATTATTACTATCATTAGTAGTAGTATTGCTATTATTATTATTGCTGCTAATATTATTAATATTAATAATAATAATAATAATAATAATAATAATAATAATGCTGTTTTTTATAACTATTTTTATTTGTATTTTATTTATTTATTATTATTGTTAATAATATTAAAATTAATAATAATACTGTTGCTTTTATAACTTTTTTATTTGTATTGTATTTTTGTATTTATTGCTTTCATTAGTCGTATTATTATTATTATTATTATTGGTATTTTATTTATTGCTATTATTATTCATTATTATTATTGGTATTTTTTATTTACTGCTATTATTATTCATTATTATTATTATTATTATTGGTATTTTTTATTTATTGCTATTATTATTCATTATTATTATTATTATTATTATTGGTATTTGTTTTATTTATTGCTATTATTATTATTAATATTATTGGTATTTATTTATTGCTATTATTATTATTGGTATTTTTTATTTATTGCTATTATTGTTATTATTATTATTATTATTGGTATTTTTTATTTATTGCTATTATTATTATTGGTATTTTTTATTTACTGCTATTATTATTCTTTATTATTATTATTATTATTATTATTATTACTGATATTTATTTATTTATTTATTTTTACAAATCAATTCATTTTGGTCAGGGTTGACTGCTCAGCTTTGAGTTCTTCCAGCTACACATGAGAACATGCCAAACCTCTCAAAGAGAGTAAGTTTTTAATCCAGGTCCCTAGGAGCAGTATTATTTTGCAGCATTCACTCCACCACTTGCGTCACCATGTATTTTTATTTCTGAATACAGTGTGGATGTAAACAAGATGGCTGTGTGTGATCATTCATTCATTCATCTACATCAATCTTCAATTTTAAAACCTTGAGCATTAAAATGGAACACGTCCTCCCCTTGTGGCTATATCTTTACTTCTGTAGGAAGGTTTTCCACAAGATCTTGAAGTGTTTACTTGAAGTATTTGTATCTGTTTAGTCAAGCACTGATGTTAAGAGAAGGCCTGGCTCACAATCGACATTCTAGTTCATTCCACATGTGTTCAGTAATCTGCTGTGCAGGCTGTTTAGGCCTGCTGCACAAAACTTGTTTGCCACAACATTGGAAACATTTCATTCAACAATACGTAATAGCATTTACCTGTTAGCAGCGGGTGTAGCTGAAACACCTAAACCCACGTACTTTTGTCCATAAAGTGCATGTCTTATGTGGTAGATTTGGTGTTCAGATGTATCTTTGGTGCATTTTGTATGACACTTGACCTCGTATTTTTGTTCCTTTCTCTTGCAGGTAGAGGACGCTATGCTCATGTTCGACAAGACCACTAACAGACACAGAGGTAAGAGCTAATTTACTGCTCGTACAACCTACACGGCGTTTGTCCTCTCCCCCGTTATATACGGTCCTCACGTGTCTCAGAGGCCGCTGTTGTTAGTGTTTCTGTCCTCGTGCCTTTATCAGAGCTGTCTTTGAAGCGTCGAGGCTCGTTGACCGATTGCCGAATCAGAAGTGAAGCGTGATAGAATAGCGATCGATGTAGATGGGGGTAGGGGTGCAGCACGACCCTCCTCCGTGTCAAGGATTTGTTGTGTGTGCGTGTGGAGGTTTTAATGATGTGGTTACTGTGTGTGTGTTAGATAAGGGTAGTGACAATGCTGTGGGGAAACGTTCTCTTTATCTACCTATCTCTTATCTTCTTTTTATCTGAGATTAAAAAGAAGCTTCTGTCTAATGCTGATGACTTTGCAAAGACATGACGCTCTTGTTTCACTAGCATTTAATGCTAGAAACGCTCAGAGTGAGTTTTTTTATTATAGTGGCTTTTTATGTTGTTTCCCTAAGCGAGGAGGGCTGCAGGCTAGGACACACTTCCTAAAACTCTTCTTTACGCCGACCAGCGGCAGATTCTCGAGAGCCTGTCCACATGACCATGCTGATCTCTCTTTATTCTTCCACCACTCAGTCATCAATTAAAGTGTTTCCCCCCCCAACTTTATTAAACTACAAATACACAGACTAGGCATAACATTATGACCACTGACAGGTGAAGTGAATAACACTGATTATCTCTTCATCATGGCACCTGTTAGTGGGTGGGGTATATTAGGCAGTAAATTAACATTTTATCCTCAAAGCTGATGTGTTAGAAGCAGGAAAAATGGGCCAAACTGTGATGGCTAGACGACTGGGTCAGAGCATCTCCAGAACCACAGCTCTTGTGGGGTGTTCTGGGTCTGCAGTGGTCAGCATCTATCAAAAGTGGTCCAAAGAAGGAACAGTGGTAAACCGGCGACAGGATCATGGGCGGCCAAGGCTCGTTGATGCACGTGGGGAGCGAAGCCTGGCCCGCGTGGTCCGGACCAACAGACGAGCTACTGTAGCTCAGATTGCTGAAGAAATTAATGCTGGTTCTGATAGAAAGGTGTCAGAATACAAAGTGCATCGTAGTTTGTTGCATATGGGGCAGCAAAATGGGGACCAATAGAATATTAGAAAGGTGGTCATAATGTTATCCCTGATCAGTGTATATTACATAAAATTACATTATATCACAGCTAAAATAAAATTCAAACTTGCTCGAGGTAATAAAAACAAATAGCTAAATCAGGAATTTATTAATATTTCAATTTGTTAAGTGAGGAGAATTTGTAATCAGTGTTAATGTTATTTTTGCCTTCACATTTTTCTTCACAGTTTTACTGTGTTAATAAGGGATGTAAAGGATGCCTTAAAAATGTCAAAATTTGGTCTATTGTTTATGAATTTAAACAATGAATGGGATTTTTGGATAATATTAAGAGAAGATTGATGACAAAAATATCATCTGAATTTAATATCACTTTTAAATATCCCAAAGACAATAAATTCCATTTTTAATTTGAAATTAGGGTTTGTTTGTTTTTTTATAAATAGGAAATTAGGTCAATCCAAAAGACAAAATGTGCTGTCCCAAAATAAATGAATTAGGGATTCTTCATATTTGTAAAAATACTCCTTGGTAAAAGCCATGTTGTTTACCAATCTATATCACAATAAAATTATTCCAAAAAAATACTGCAGCTGGTTTAGATATAATACAGGGTGTCCCTAAAGTCTGGACACATAGGAAATATCACTGTAACTATAACTAACTATATGTTTACTAAAATACACACAGTGGAAAACACATTGAAGATGTTATTGATTAATATTCTAATGAAATAAAATGTTCAAAAATGTATTGAAAATATGCATTTTGCCTACGTGTCCAGACTTTAATATGGACACGTACTGTATATAGGCAATGCACATTCATTTCCTATAAAGAGCTGATTAGGGGTCATTGCAGGAATAGTACAGTTTTCCATTTGGATATGTTGACAGCAAAGTAAGAGGTCCAGCTGGTATGGCATCAAAGACAATAGCATACCCTCATGGGAGTAAAGGAAATCTTACATTCTGACGGAAATTGTTCATATAAAATAAATAAAAATAAAATAAAAATCCACTTTTATTTAATAGTCAACCAACAAACAGAATGTTATTGTGAATCCAGCTCTTAATGTACAGTGATTTGTGTTTACAGTCACGGTCACCAGATGGGTGACATCACATAAACTTAATGCTGAATCCCTGTGCCAGGGTATTCCTGCCCCTATGCCCAGTGTTTCTTGGTGAAGCTGGGCCCAGTGTTTTTTGTGGGAGGGTTCATTGCTGGAAGGGGGCAAATCCTTTTTTATTTTTAAGACACTGTACCACGTTTCCTCCAGTGGACCGCTGCATCACCCAAACGTTTCTATTTTGTTGGTACTCTACACCTCTGGATACAGGTCATGTCCATGTTGTACTTCACATAAAAAGGCTGCTACACACACACACACACACACACACACACACACACACACACGGTGAAAAATTGCAGCTCTCTTCTCTATTATTTTGGTGTTTAATGAAGCGTTGGTGGAATTTCTGCAGCATTTCTTCAGAACTCACAGATTCACCGTCTCTCTCTCTCTCTCTCTCTCTCTCTCTCTCTCTCTCTCTCTCTCTCTCTCTCTCACCCACTCACTCATATCCTATCCTGGTTCTGTTGCCTCTAAATGACTTGCATAGCAAACGTCCTTCATTCTGAAGCAGGTCATCTTGTGCAGGAATCTGATTGAGGCTTATCAAGCGCATCGGAGGCTCGTCCGGACGCAGGTGCATTTGTATTCAGGGTCAATTAAAGCTGTGGGTAGCGCTGGCACATCACAGCATGAAGTACCTGGGTTCGATTCTCCGGCCGAGAAGCCGGGATCTTTTCCGTGTGGAGGTTGCATGTCAGAGCTGATAAAATTGGCCTAGGTGTGAGTGTGGGGGTATACAGTATGTGTATGTCTGTGCTGTGATAGACTGGCTACCTGTCTGGGGTGTTTCCTACCTTTTGCGCAACGAATCAGACCCACCCCTAGCATCGTTGGTAAAACAAACTCTTCATGACTGTATCGATGACTCTAAAGATTACTGTTATGGCTTCTCTCTGAAAGATCAAGTTTAAGGCAAAATTGTTAAACACAAGACAGACACCAGGCTAACTACAAACAAAAGACAAGATTTTAGAGAAAGAGCAGGACAGGTAACTGAAATGGTGCTGAAACTGGAGCCAGGTTTCAGTCTGGAACATTCCACTGTAAAACATTTGGCCTGTAAACTGCAAAAATCACTTCAGATCCAGAATCAAAAATGCTGTTGGCATGGAACAATCGGGAAGATCAGAATATTGTTTTGACTAGTCCAGCTGATTTGATTTCATGGTTTTAGAGCGACTTTGGCTGATGTTGAGTAGATCTTGTCTTTGATCAGTCAGTGGATTTTGGCATGTTCTCCCATGTCTTGGTGAAATTTCTCCTCCTACTGTGGTTCCCTTCCACCTTTTGCATGCATGCATAAAGTGACTTAGCTGCACTTAATTGTCTCAATTGTCTAAGTGCGTCACCCTGTAATGGATTACTGCCCAGTCCTCATTGTTTCCCCACCTTGCCTTGCATAATAAATAAATAAATAAATTATTTTTTTATTATTATTGTTTATATTTTATTTTTATTTGTCTATTTATTTATTTTTTCATTTTCTTATTTTTTTTCTTATTTTTTAATGTTTTAATTTGAATATACTTCCTATAGACTTCCTATGCACCCTGGCGACCTCTACTGGCTACTTGACACCTCTGACACTTCCACCTTTTGCTGCAGGCTAGCCCATGCTTCCTCCAAAACGTGTAGCCGCCGGGCAGGGTAAAAATGTGACCAGCATTTGATTTGTACAGTCATAGTCTCAGCATATGTAGAGGACCGCGCTATACTCGCAGTTGTGGCCTAGTGGTTAAGTTACTGGACTAGTAATCCAAAGGTTGCTGGATCAAGCTCCACCACTGCCGGGCTGCCACTATTGGGCCCTTGAGCAAGGCCCTTAACCCTCAGTTGTTCAGACAATATACTGTCACAGTACTGTGACTGCTTTGGATAAAAGCGTCTGCTAAATGCTGTAAATGTATATGTATTCTTCCCTCATTCATGCCAGCACCAGGACCTGACAGTAGGGGTCACTGCTGCGGTCACAATGAGGCTACAACTTTCCTCGCCTTTTCTCATTCGTGACTCAGGACATAGCCAATGGTCTGTTAGGCGTCTGGCCAGACTGGTGGTACAGTCGATAGTCCAGTCTATGGAGCCACCTGAACGTAGCGGTCTAATATTTCTTTTTAATGCCTAAGCTACTGGATCTATTCCATGTTAGTCTTGTTTATAGTAGGATAGGTTTTAAAGGTTCTAGATTTAATCTTGTTTTTTATGGTTGTAGATTGTAGTTTAATTGTTTAGTGCATTAAGCCACAGTCTATTAATGTTTTTTTTTAATTTGGGAAAAAAAATGGGTCATAAAGCTTGGGTCGGGGCTTTCTGATGGAAAGTTTATCCTCCTGATGTGACGAAGATCCTGAATTTGTGAACATTATTAACTTAAGTGTTAAAATTAGTCTACTTAATAGTCTGTATTTGGTGAAATTGATGTAGCCAAGTTCAGTACAAGCAGAAATACACTATATGGCCACCTGACCAGGAGCTTGGTATTAAAAAAGAATGACACAGAACGACATCTGTGTGATCTTTTTAGCTATAACAACAGCCACTTGTATGAGAAGGCTCCTCACAAGACTTGAACCATGTCTGTGGGAATTTGTCCACATTCAGTAAAAAAAAAAGCATTTGTATGGCTGGGCACTGATGTTGGTCAAGAAAGCCTCAATTGATGTTCCAGTTCATTCCAAAGCTTTTCAGTGGGGCTGAGGGCAGGACTTTCTTTAAGTCTGTATAGACCTTGCTTATATTGCTCATGCTGAAACGGGAAAGGTCCTTCCCTAAACTGTTTAGCAATTGTTGTGGATGAAACACATTAGTTCAATAATCAGAAGGGGGTCTCCCAATTATTTGGTTAATATAGTGTACATGCTATATGTAAATGCTGCTTTTCTTCGAAACCAGATGTTCTCAACCTCTGGCTTGTGACGGACTGTAATGTTGCCTGTACTTTTATGCTTTAGGACTGTTGTTTTCATATAGTGAGATCAGCATTTTGGCCACCGATGTAGCCTTTCACATCCCGGGTAATTAAAAAAAAAAGGAAACCTCACTTTTGGATGCTCGTCCTGTACCGTCTCCTTGTTTAGACCGTTCAGCATTGTCCTCCTTCCCTTCCAGGTGACTACTGCGACTCTTTCTGCCTCCTTTCTTTCTCTCTCTCACTGGTGTGTGCTGGTGGTTGTGAGAGCAAGGTTCTCACACAAAAGAGTGAGAAGTGCAGCATCACTGTGGCATTTACAGCACTAAAATGAGGACGATTGTGTTGGAAATTGAGCTTTCCAAAGCCATCAGTCCTGCTGCCCTGCTGCATTGTGGGTTAATGCAATGGCTCTCATCTCTTTCCCTCTCTCTCGTGCACTCTCTGTCTCTCTTTCCTTCACTGTGTGTGTGGCACATTGTTCTGACCATGGTAGAACATTGTCTTCCTCTATCTAAATTTTCAGCCTGATGGAGGAACAGCCTGGGCAGGAAGAATTAATGATGCATGTGGGATGTGATGCAGGGATTAAGGGTTAACAGCCCAAGAACTCACACTCAATGATCCTAAAGTTTACGGTACACATAAACTGCATAGCCAAAAGTATTTGGACTCCTGACCATGAACGTATTGGTCATTACATTTCAAAAACAAATGCTGTTAAAATAAAATGACCCCTATGTGATTTCTTTTTTTTTTTTAGATATAACAACAGCCACTCTACTGAGAGGACTTCTCACAAGGCTTTGTAGTATGTCTGTGGGAATTTGTGCCCATTACATCTATTTGTATGGCTGTAGGAAAGCCTCAGCTGATGGTCCAGTTCTTTCCAAAGCTGGTCGCTAGAGTGCAGGTCATTGTTGTTTAAAGATTTTCTTCATGTCTTTATAGACCTTGCTTTGTGCACAGGGGCACAGTCATGCTGAAACAGGACAGGGCCTTCCCTAAACCATCGCTGCAAAGTTGGAAGCATAAAATTGTATTTATTACACCTGTTAGTAATTACTATGGCTGAAACACGTGAATTCAAAATTTAGAAGGAGTGTCCCAATACTTTTGTCCATATAGTGCATTATTATTATTTATTGCATTTTTTATTTTCATGTTTTACTACTGCTTTATCCTGGTCAGGGTCGCTCCCTGTACAATGCATTAACACACCCTGGACAGGCTGCTATCTATCTCTCTCTCTCTCTCTCACACACACTCACACACTCTCTCTCTCTCTCTCTCTCTCTCTCTCTCACTCTCTCTCACTCCACACACCAGACACACAGACAAATATCGAATCATGTATGTTTGTTTGACGCCTAACCAGCTGATATCACTGCTGGGAATTTGAACCCTAAATCTCTGTGGTAGTGTGCTAGTGTAGTTTACTGCTGTGCCACCTGAGCACATTATTATTAGTAGTATTATTAGTATCATTTTTATTATTATTATTTGTATTTTACTATTATTACCATCATTATTGTTATTGTTGTTATTATTGTTATAATAATGATAATAATAATGTATTATTATTATTATGTAATTGTTATTATTACTTATTATTATTATTATTTTGTTATTATTATTAATATTATTGTTGTTGTTATTATTATTGTATTATTGTTGTATTATTATTATTTATTGTTGTTGTTGTTGTTGTTGTTGTTGTTATTATCCTAGATTATTCATTTAATACAAAAAATATTATTATTATTATTAATTAATTAATTATTAATAATAATAATAACAACAACAACAACAACAACAACAGCAACAACATTTTTTGTATCAAATGAATCTAGGACAGTGGTTCTCAACCAGGAGGCCTAAAGGGGGTTCTGTTACTCTGTATTGAGAAGAGTAAAAGAAACACATGTAATGGGACGGAAAAGTCAGTAGGCTATTGGCAAATGGGAGATTTCTTTTGAGGTCATATATATATATATTTTAAACTACCTATAGCCTGTGCTGGATCTGTGAGAATGGACACGTGATTTGACCACCACAAAAGTGCAAAGGTCAACGGACGGTGACTACAAAAGAACAGATTCAGTTGTTGATGCAGAGCCCACAGAAGTAATAGTGGTTTTCCCATGAGCAAGAAGATGATACCTTTTGTCATCCTTGCTGAAAGCATAAGAATATAATCATAACCTGTAACTAGGGGGTCCCAGAAATTGTTTTTGAACACTGGGGGGTTTAAGAGAGAAAAAGCTTGAGAACCCCACTAATCTAGGAAGCTCACACACTGTTTTTTGTTCCCAGTGTAAGACCAAATAATATTTGGAACGCTTTTCTGTAGTGGCCTATAACAGCCTCAGCTTCTATAACAGCCTCAGAGGTGTACTTTGTCTCATTTATGTCATATTTTATAGCGTATTTAATGTAAATTAATGTATTAATGTAAATTCACAACATAGCATCCTGTTATGTGTGCAAATCCTCTTCACATACTGTAGCTGAGGCTAAGTACTGCTCCCACTAGCGCAGTCACTTACAGAAAACGACCTGTCTGTATTTCCCCCAACTGCCGTCCATCCGCCAACGGAAATGAGAAATGAGAAAATACCAGCATCCAGCCAGGCTGGTCAGGCTCCAAATGCCTTCCAAATGAATGACTGTTCATTTAAGTATCAGCCTTAAAGACTAATGGGAATCCACCTGACCTCCAAGGATAAATACCATTAAAATGCCTCCTTATAGACTCCTCACATTTATTGAGTTAATGCTTCCAATAATGAAACAAATGGGAAGTGAGGAAATACCCCCGTCCTGTCGTTAGCTGCCTATTAGGAGGCATTTTAATCTTATTTAGCATTATAACCAGCCTGGAGGACAGATGCATTCAAGACTGCTATTCTAATAAACACTGTACCTATAAGAAACACATTTGGCTACTGATCGGTGTGCTTGCAAGCGCACATACACATTTCTTTCGGTCTTCAAACGGCGCAGTAGATACACCGGCTTACAGGCTCAGCCGCTGTCGGAAGAGATTATACTCGCTGTTAACTATGCGTGTGCATAATCAAGATGACTGATGAGCACGTCCTGCGTTCTTTTTATTATTAATAATTCTATTGCTTTTATATTTCTGTATATTTTCTATGGTAATCATAAAAGCCAGTACTGTTCATAAATCATATGTTTGTATAAGATGAATCATCTAGGACAGGGGTTTTCAATCTTTTTGGACATGAGCCCCCTGCCGTGTGCCGACCTTGAACTTACACCATCCCTGCCCTGACCGAGGAGAGCCACAGACTATCACCACACACAGTCCTTTTTTCACTCTTTAGAGGTGAAGTCTGTCAGGGATGCTGTGCTCATTTCTTTAACCAGCCAGCAGAGATCATATTTGCAGCAGCAATGAGGAGCCATGTTATTATTATTGCCCTTTCTCTGGCACAGTTAGCATGCCCGTTTGACGCTTGGTCTGGTTGATAGCACAGATTCGAAGCTGGAACTTTCAGTAATGCTGGGTTTGCGCAGTACAACTCCCTGAATGTGACACTTCTATGGATTTTTACCATGACTATGAAGAACTGGACCTTATTTAAATGCATCAGTCACATTAAAATCAAACTCTGTTATTTATTAAATGTAAAGAGCGCATTACATGGATAAATTAATGGAAAACAACACAAGTGTTCACTCCAAGCCGCCAGAACAGTTTCAATATGCGCCCAGGTGGCACAGCGGGGATATTCAGCTAGCACACCAGCACCGAGATTCTGAACTCCTCAATTCGAAACTCAGGGCCTTGCTCAAGGGCCCAACAGTGGCTGCATGGTAGAGCTGAGATTCGAACTTCCAACCTTCGGATTGATAGCCCAAAGCTCTACCCACTCCACACTGTCCACAGTGAGCCGAGTTAACAAAGAGTGTTTCTGATCACCGGTTAAATTTGCCATTTAAAAAACAAATGAGGGATCAAATTCTTTTAGGTGTCTGCTGGGTTGAAATCTGGTGACGGGGATAGTCAAAGCATTTTTATACCCATGAAACTATTTAAGTCATGTCAATTTATTTGTATAGGTTCTTTTTTTTACAATGGACATGGTCTCAAAGCAACTTTACAGACTTCAGGACCAACAGACCAAAATTCCCTGTTGAGCAAGCCGAGGGCGACAGTGGCAAGAAAAAACTCCCTTAAAATTATAGGAAGAAACCTTGAGAGGAACCAGATTCAGCAGGGACCCCCGTCCTCCTTGGGTGGCCTGGAGGTGGCCTATTTAGTGACCCCTTGTACTCGGCGGCACGGTGGCTCAGTGGGTAGCACTGTCACCTCACAGCAAGGTCAAGGTCCAAAGACATGCAAGTGAGGTGAATTGAAGATACAAAATTGTCCATGACTGTGTTTGATATAAACACTTGTGAACTGACTACCTGTTTTGTCATGAATGTAATCAAAGTGTGTAAAATATGACATTAAAATCCTAATAAATAAATGAATAAACCCTTTGTGCTATGGGGCATCATCTTCCTAGAAACACCTGACAGGAATATTCCATTGTAGTGATCAGATCTTATTCCCACCTACTGTTAAACTCAAATTCATCATATTAATTTATTCTGTTTTGTCCACCGAACATACGAGTTTTGAATGAGTTGGAAATTAAAGAAGCTTTAAAAGACTCCAACTCCCATGGTGCATCTTGTTTGTCTCTGACTCCCGGTGTACCTATATTCTCTCCTCCAAATGTTTTCGTTATAACAAAGTCATCGAGGATCGCCCCGCTGCTCGCACGGCGCACAGCGATCCAGTCTCGTTTTCCTTTCCGCCTTATTTCCTTTAATGAAAACGCCAGCGAGGGATGATGAAACAGCGTGAAACGTAATGGTAGCCAGGGAAAAGTTAGCATCCAGATGGCATCCGCTGTGCCGAGTTAACAAAGAGTGTGTCTGATCACAGGTTAAATTTGCCATTTTTTTTTAAATGATGCAAGTGTAAGTAACTTAAGTGTGATTGGTCATGGTGTGACAGCAGGATGAAAGCTGATTCGCTATGGTGAGCATGGTACAGGCCTGAAAGGGGGAAAAAACTGAGAAAAATGAAGAGCGATTGTAATACAGAGAGAGACAGTTGTTGGACCGGGCGAGGGATTCTTGGCTGTGGACGAGCTGTTGTTTTGTGTGTGTAGTTTGTGTCTGTGTGTGTGTGTGTGTGTGTGTGTGTGTGTGTGTGTGTGTGTGTGTGTGTGTGTGTGTGTGTGTGTGTGTGTGTGTGTGTGTGTGTGTGTGTGTGTGTGTAGTTTGTGTGTGTGTGTGGAGCAGAAAGGACGGGTTTGTTCCTGAAGCATGAACAGAAGCCTGTATTGTGTGTGTCTCTAATCTGCTTACCTGGATCGGCGGCCCATGAAGCCGATTCTGTTTCCAGCCTGCAGCGTGATGCTCGGCTGCTGCTCCGTGTGTGTGTGTGTGTGTGTGTGTGTGTGTGTGTGCCTGTTTGTGTCTGATTACTTTCTATTTGTTTACGCCAGCTTGTGCCAGTCTAATATCAGAAATCGGCATAGATTGGCATTAAGGACGGCACACAGACTACAATCTTAGGATCCTCTGCTTAAACTATGCCTTCAGTCACTCCTTGATGAGTTTAGCATGTTCTCTTAGTGTGTTGTATGTGCTATTTTAAATTCCTCACACCTACCAAAAACATACCTGTAGTTGCACAGTGGCTCGGTGGGTTGCATTACTGTCGCCTCACAGAAAGAAGGTCCTGGGTTTGATTCCCAGGTGGAGCAGTCCGTGTGGAGTTTGCATGTTCTCCCCGTGTCTGTGTGGGTTTCCTCCGGGAGCTCCGGTTTCCTCCCACAGTCCAAAGACATGCAAGTGAGGTGAATTGGGGGCGCGGCACAGTGGCTCAGTGGGTAGCACGTCACCCCACAGCAAGAAGGTCCTGGGTTCGATTCCCAGGTCGAGCGGTCCGGGTCCTTTCTGTGTGGAGTTTGTATGTGCTCCCCGTGTCTGGACTGTTGGAGGAAACCAGAGCTCCCAGAGGAAATCCACACAAAGACATACAAGTGAGGTGAACTGGGGGTGGCACCGTCACCCCACGGCAAGAAGGTCCTGGGTTCGATTCCTACATTGGCAGTTATTGACTTCCCGTGCTGTGATTGAGTGAGTGAATGGATGGGTGAGTGCATGATGCCCTGCAGTAGACTGGCAGCAAGAAGTAGGTGCTTCCCTGTTTCTTCCTCAGATGCATCTAATTGTATCTGTTAAGTGGCCCATCCGGGCCGGGGGCCTCATCAAGATTCGATTCTGGAGTGGAGCATTGTACTAAAATGCTTTGTTTTCTGTCCTGCAGTGTTCTAAATGTATTTGAAACACTGTCCCCTTGTTCACTTGCTCGTGTAATAAGCAGATAAGACAGCAGCTCACTGAGTGTACGCCGCCGGAGGATTGAAGCGATCGAAATGCCATATGGATCTAAGCCTATTGTAAATTCCATAAGACATAATAGAAACATATGGATTATACATAAAAATTTACCCAAAAAGTGATGACTCATTTTAGACTCTGTATTGTACCCTAGACTCTGATGTGGGTTTCGGTACTTGTCTGAGAAATAGGAAAGTCTTTTGGTGTCTTTATGCTGGTAATGTAGTACAGATATTAACTTAGATTTAATGCCTGTTTAGGAACGTCTGTTCAGGCAAGTAACAATACAGACTGTGTACTTGACTTGTGCAGGCTGGTACACGCCCCCTTTTACACCTGCCAGCTGCAGATTCTTACACCCTCATCACTCTGTGCCGCTTTTAGCCCCCTGTCCCAAGGCTGGCTCCTTAAACAGACAGCAGACGTCACATTTCTTCCCTAATGCCTAGTTCACACTACACTACACGATTTTTGCCCTGATTTTTGCTTGCCGACAATTCGCTGCTAGATGTGGCAGCTCGGAGGCAAACCGGCGCTCGCTCGGGGTTCGAAAATCAGCTCCCGATCGATATGCGTGAACTGTTCAACATCAAGTAATCACTCAGCTTTGATTTTGTCCTCTTGTGATTGGGGGGTGGATGGAGGTTTTAAGATCTGCTTCTAACAATATAGACTACAATTCCCATGCTCCCACGGACTGTCACGTGATTATCACATCCTGATCGCGCTCATCGGCTTTGGAGTTTTGATTCATTTCAGCTGTGTTCGATTTATCCAAAGAGACTCACAGTACTGTGACAGTATCCTGTCTAAGCAATTAAAGGTCAAGGGCTTTGCTCAAGGGCCAACAGTGGCAACCTGGTAGTGGTGGGGCTTGAACCAGCGACCGTTTGGTTACTAGCCTAGTACCTTAAGCTCTAGGCTACAACTGCCCTTACGGGCATTTATGGGCAAATTGAGTAGCCGATCCATCTAATGACTCAATAGAAACTTGCATACTTGCATAAGTTAAAGTGGCCAACTAGGTGGGCAGGGGAGCTGGACCTTGACATGGGAACTCACACACAAAGGACAACTGAAGCATCAAGAGGTGCTTGTATACATTTTCCTCCTGTACACACATACACGTACACAAGTACAGACACACAAATGCCCGCTCTCCCCCCCGGCAGCTGGCTGATGAGCTGAGCGGTGATTAAGAGTGAGTGAACACATCATTTCCTTTGTCATTGTGATGAGGCCTGGGAGAAAAGCCCTCGGGTGGAAACGGCAGAGAGAAAGAGGAGGATGCATGTGATTAGGTGTGCCATTTAAATGACATTCACACTAATCGCCGATATCAGGTTAGGCACAATGAAAAAGGAAATACCGCCGAGAGTTTTCACAGATAATGGCCAAGGTGTTGGAGCTCTCCAACGATGCCGCTGAATTTCGGAGGGTACCTAATTCCATTTGCCGAAAGCAGCGCTTAAGCGGGCGCTCTGACCTGTGGGAAATTACCCACAATTCCCTGTCTGGGCCAACACCACACACCCTTGACGAGCAGCATTTATCTCACATCACACATACTTGCTTGGGCAGGCACATTATAATTAGGAAAGTCCCGATCCAGTTTATTCGCCAGTTTATTTATTAATACGGGACTAAGTGTTAAAATTGAGTATCTGCTAGTACTAATCTGATATTTGTATTTATTTTTAACAACACTAATGTAAACAGAGGTCTGTATTACATTCCAGTACAAACAGATGTACTATGTCACCAGCATGAACAGAAATCTGGATTAGTTCATTGGCATAAATAGACGTCTGTACCAGTGGCGATTTCTCTAAGACTGCAAGGGAAGCTCAGCTTCCCCTAAAATGTCAAAAATTAAATAGTCAAATATGTACAGTTGTGTTAACATTTCATTGACTACAAATGCGTTAGAACACGTTCATCTTAAAGACGAGTTCGTTCAGAATCAGCTACTTATCACAAATCGACTCGATTTTGGACGCTAAGCTTCTGCAAGATGATTGGAGGATCAGTCGAAAGGCTGAATCCCGTTTTGATTGACAGCTGTCGCTGGGAGCTTCAGTACCATCGCGGATTTTGCGAGTGAAGTCGGAAGACAAACTGCAACCCATTTCATGCCATTTTCTTGAAAACTAACAAAGGGGAGAATTTATACATTTATATATAAATAAATTGACAAATTTTATGATGTAAGCCGACAATGAGCTTCCCCTCTTTGAAAGACCAGCAGCCGCCACTGGTCTGTACCATGTATTAGTGTAAACAAACATCTGGCAGTTGTAGCCTAGTGGTTAGATACTGGACTAGTAATCAAAAGGTCACTGGTTTAAGCCCCACCACTTCCAGGTTGTCACTGTTGAACCCTTGAGCAAGGCCCTTCACCCTCAATCGCTTAGACAGTATACTGTCACAGTACTGTAAGTCACTTTGCATAAAAGCATCTGCTAAATGCCAAAAATATAAATGTAAATCTGTAGCATGTCCCATCACAAATATTGGCTCTAATAGACGTCTATAATATGCTATTTATAGAGCGATCTGTAATGTGTAATACGCCTAATTAAAAGTTCACACTACTACCATCTCCACTGTAAACACGTGTGTGCGCTACTTCAACAGTATAGCCCCCTCCGACACGTAAGAAGTAGCCGACTGCATCTTTTCACCCGCACGAGGCAAGTTAAAATGTGATCAGCCTCGTGCACGGAGAGCCACACCCTGATCAGCATTATTCCTCTACTCTGTGCAGATGCCATCAATCAGCCAGCAGAGGTCATGATTGCACCAGTTATGAGGTCCCTATTCGGCTCCCTCCCTTGAATGAACAACAGCCTAACGTTGTTCACATAGCCGCCCAGCCCAACCGGATGGCAGAGCTGAGATTTGATACATTGGATTCAAAATTCCAGGTCTGGTGTGCTAGCATATTTTACCGCTGCGCCACCTGAGCAGCATAACATATTTTATTAAGGTTATTGTTTAGCTAATTATCTACAGTATATAGTTACCTACCCCTTAAAATGCTAGGCTTAGGGTGTAGGGTTATGGTTAGGGTTGTTTACCCTCAGGTGCATTGTTTTTTCGTACTTTTGACTGGGGGTCTGCGCTAGACTGCCCTTCCCCAGACTCGTACCTGCTATGTCATGGGTAAGACTAAGCTGAGCTGTTGGTGGGAACTTCCATGGTCTATAGCGTGAAGACACTATAGCGTGAAGGGTAAAAAATTTAATTTGGGGGCTATAGTTTGACTACACCATTGCAGAAACCCCTCCCACTTGTACATTAATTCTGTTTCAGGTCTGGGTAAAACGGTTTTAGCAAATCTTAGGATTTTCATATTATTTTTATTATTATTTATATAGTTATTTTCCTCACTTTTAGTAAGCAAGCAAAGCTCATAGTTTCCGAAGCTCCTCGTCTGTTGGAAACATGGCAGTGCCTTTCTAAAGCTTCACACAGCAAACTCAGAGCAAGGTTGCCAGAGGCAGATCAGATCAGAACTTTCCGATCTCTCCACTTCCCGATCTTTACCAGATTAGAAGTCGAAGCACGATGCTATTAAAAACAGAATTTAGTCATGCCTGCCTTCCTCATCTCCTCCACGCAGGCATGAAGGACATCCACCAGCAGAGAACGACCGACTTTATTTAAAATCTGAAGTAAGCCACCGAGGCCCTGCAGCTGTGTGTGCATCGTCTCTCCAGGAAATGAAACCCCCTGCTGCCAGATCAGCCCCAAATCGACTTATAGGTCTTTTAACCTTCGGGTAGCCCCTGGCCCATGAATCTGTGGTTTATATACGCCGGCAGGAGAGAGATACCGGCCTGATCCCTGTGTCGTTATTGAACATGTTTAACTCCCACAGAGATCAAGGAATGCTGAGTCCACAGTTCTGATTTCTGGAAGGGGCAGCGGACTTATGATACGGGATAAGTTCGGAGCTTGGAGCGAGTGTTAGCACAGGGTATCAGGTGTAAAAGCGTCTTAATTCCTTAGGTATTGCTCAGCACACTGACCTGACGGCTTTCTGAATTTAGCAGAACGTTTCAAATATTAGCTTTCAAACAGGGCGGCAATAAAGCGTCCTCTCGATCATCCAGCGATCCGATGGTTTGGTCTGTTGCCAGGAGTCTAGAGAGCACAGCTGGTCTTAATCTTTGGGTAGGAGGCATGGCATACATTGACACTAATGAGCACAACTCGGGCATGGTTGCGGCAGAAAGCACTGGGTACAAAGCAAGAACACCCTTGACAGGGCGGCAATTAATCCATCTTCCACCTTATTAATAACCAATCATGTCTGTGTAGATACCCAGCCAGTAGATAGCACTGTAGTGCCACCTGAGCGCCTATGGCTAAAAGTCAAGACAAATGTATTTATATAGCGCGTTTTACAATGGACATTGTCTCAAAGCAATTTTATAGAATCCAGGACCAACAGACCAAAAACCCCTGTTGAGCAAGCCAAGGGCAACAGTGGCAAAGAAAAACTCCCTTAAATTACAGGAAGAAACCCTGAAAGGAGCCAGATTCAGCAGGAACCCCCATCCTCCTTGGGTGGCCTGGAGAAAAATGCATGACCAAAAGTATTTGGACGTCACCAACTACATGACCAAAAGTATTCGGACACTAACAACTACATGACAAAAGCATTTGGACACCACCAACTACATGACCAAAAGTATTTAGTCACCAACAACTGCGTTGCCAAAATATTCAGACACCAACAACTACATGACTAAAAGCTTTCGGACACCACCAACTGCATGACCAAAAGTTGACCAGTCACCAACAGCTGCATTACCAAATATTTGGACACCACCAACTGCATGACCAAAAGTTTTCGAACGTCATTGATTGCATGACCAAAAGCATTCGGGACGTCACCAACTACATGACCAAAAGTATTCAAACACCAACAATTACATGACCAAAAGTATTTAGATACCACCATTTACATTTTCGGCATTTAGCAGACGCCTTTATCCAAAGTGACTTACAATTACAGTATACAGTCTGAGCGACTGAGGGTTAAGGGCCTTGCTCAAGGGCCCAACAGCAGCAACCTAGCAGTGGTGGGGCTTGAACCAGCAACCTTTGGATTACTAGTCCTGTGCCTTAACCACTAGGCTACGGCTTACCACCAACTACATGACCAAAATTATTCAGTCACCAACAACTGCATTACCAAAATATTCAGATGCCACCAACTGCATGCTTGCACACACACATTCATGTGCCTGAGCAAAAGTATTCACACCCCCAAATACTTTACCCCTGCTTAGCTGCAATGCTGCCCTCAAGCAAAATGGGTACTGGCTTATACACCACACTGACTTACTGACTATTGAATGTTTAGACCTTTATTATACCAAGCAGAACTTAAGCCTGGGATTAATTTGAACTTATTTTTTTCTGAACAGTGGCCAAAAAGATGCTAAGTTAGAGATTCAACCAATTGATGGCTAATCTGGAATCATGTTCTGTTTATTAATGGAATTGGTGGTAACAGTAGCACCAAAATGTTTATAGTGTTTTGCATTGTTGAAGGAATGTTAGCTGTGTGCATAAAGCAGTTATTGTGAGTGAAGCAATTGTTTTGAGCGTCAAACTGCACCCTCCTGCTAAAACAGTGTGTAAACCCTCCTGGCGTTTGGACTTCCCGAGCCAACGGTAAACATAAGGTTTCCAAATGTGCGTTTAGGCAGCGGAGCCGTTTTCTTACAAAACGAGAACTGGCAGCTTTGTGGGCAGAGCTTTATAAATATCTAATGCAGTAAGCATTATCAACAGCTGTGTTGTGCCAGCAGCAGGGAGCGAGTGTGTGTTTGGAAAAGCGCTGTACCCTCCACCCATCTGATCTCACCATCATACCCACCTGCTTTCCTTTTTGCTTTGCTTTCTCCAGTGCTGTGAGTACGTCCTCGCACCGCTGTACGCCGCATGCTGTTCGTTTTCTGCTGTTTTTATTGAGTTGCTCCACAAAGTTTAGTCTGACTCAACTTTTCTTTATTGCATCGTGGATCATGATTGGATTTCAGAACAGTAACTCTGTGATTCTCAGTCGCTCTGAATAAATCCAAACACTGTGGAGGAAGCAGTGATGGTGCTTTGCTTTCGAGCAACAGAAAAATGGATTTACACAATGTTTAGCTCACCCCAGATGTAGTGCTTCAGTGAAGACATGCTCGGTGTACAAAGTTTGCTTCTGTGGAGCATTGTGTAAACTTCATGCTTAAATCGTTACATCTGATAAACTGCATTAACTCCTCACAGACTAATCAAACCCACCAGATATTTTTGAAGGAAGCATGTATGTATGCATTTTCTCTACTTTTCTCCTGATTTACCGAAGTTAACTAGTCTTCTGCTGCTGGGGATCCCAAATGCATTCGAGGAGGGTATATTTGCCTGCTCCACGCAATGATAGTTTATTAATTGAGCCTTTTTTTTTTGTTTATTTTTTTGCTCAGCAGTAAAACATGCTGTCCCACTACTGCTGAGATTCAGGGTGCTATTGGCTAGTGAGATGTCTACACAGACATGACTGTATATGTCTTGGGGGGGGTTGGATGGCCCAAAAACAGATCAGACACAGCAGCGCTGCTGGAGTTTTTAAATACAGTGTCCACTCACTGTCCACTCTATTAGACACTCCTACCTAGTTGGTCCACCTTGTAGATGTAAAGTCAGAGACGATCGCTCATCTATTGCTGCTGTTTGAGTTGATCATCATCTAGACTATTCTTAGTCCAGCAGTGACAGTGACAGTGACAGTGAGGTGTTTAAAAACTTCATCAGCATTGCTGTCTGATCCACTCATACCAGCACAACACACACTAACATACCACCATGTCAGTGTCACTGCAGTGCTGGGAATGATCCACCTCCCAAATAATACCTGCTCTGTGGTGGTCCTGACCATTGAAGAACAGCATAAAAGGGGGCTAACAAAGCCAGTAATTACAGTCAGTAATTGTAGAACTACAAAGTGCTCCTATATGGTAAGTGGAGCTGATAAAATGGACAGTGAGTGTAGAAACCAGGAGGTGGTTTTAATGTTATGGTTGATCGGTGTATGTAGAAACAGATATATATAGATATATATAGATATATATATATAAAGAAAGATACTCAGGGATCATGCATCTGTATTTGTATTGGGGGAAGGGGTACAGATGTCGTGGCTGGAAGGTGTGACACCATTATCACACTTTCATTATTTAGCTTGCGTATAGATGGTTTGTTTAATGTAAGGATTTCCATATCAGATCAGCATCAGAATAAATACCACTAAAACACATTTGATCGATACACTCCAGCCGTGCTGATCAGAGGTGGATAATAAATTCCTGAGCTCTGAGATTCGTTCAGATTTTGTGTTTTCCCTCATTGGCTGGCGTGTTTAACCCATGTAACCCGAACACACGTGGGGTTCAGCTGAAGCCTCTCAGCTGTGTGATCAGCCGCTTGTTGTGGAAACGGTTTTGATAAATAATAAAGCAGGTAATAACTAGTTGGTGTTGAGGGCGCTCACCTCGCTGTGAAAGCGGTCAGATGTGAATAATGAGTGAAGCAGGTTACGATTGCTGCATCTATTATTCAACTTCTTTTCTGTACCGTCTTCTCCCATCCAACTGATGGATGTTTTTTAGACAAGACGACGGTTTCTGTGTGTTTTCTAGTGGAGGATTTGGGGTGATTTTAGATGGGCCTATTAAGCAGGTGGCACCGGTGATAAAAAATTCAGTTGTGTGTTTTAATCTCAAAGATTTTTGAGTTGATGGCTGTTCAGTGGTGGGGAAAAAATTTTTCTCCGCTTTATGATTCCCATTTTTTATTAATATAAGTCACACTGATTTTAGATCATTAAACAAACCTGATATTACATAAAGCAAACTCATTCTGTTATATTATTTCATTAACATGAAGAAAGATATCCAATTTACCTATTACCCATTTAAAGAGTGTGTTCAAGAGTGTGTATTTGAACCACTGGGCAGTAATCAGATACCCCTTTTCGACCGACGTGGTTCCGGTTCCTGAACCTGATTTTGAACCGGTTTCGCGAACCTGCATTCTTATCTGGCAGCACAGAATACTTGGTTTTTCAGCGCGAACTGTGACGTCATCTGTGGGTTTGGAGTGGACGTTTTCACATGAGACATTATAACATTATATAGAATTTAAACCACTTTCATATTTTAAAGTTCACCTGATTACATTTTGAACCAGTTTGCTGCTGATTTTCACTGATATTTTCAAAGCGATGAACTGTGTGATATAACGTGGTAAAAGTGACCCGGACAGTATAAACACTTAAATAAAGCGTATTGTGGCTTCTTGTACTAATAACAATGACCGATGAATTTGGGCAGTACAGAGCATTTATAACCAGTAATAACAGAGAGAAATTGAGTGTTTCTGTGTGGTACTTTTAGTACATTAAGCCATGTTACGCTTTCTGTGGATTCAGAACCCGAGCTGCATAAACACCACACGTGAAGTAAATCCAGTTAAACACAGATAGATGTGGAGCTTTTATACTGGATTTGGTCATTTTACACTAATGTTTGTTCGTGTTGTGGAACTTTAATGTTTCAAATCGGTTCTCAATGAACTAAAGAAAACAACAACTGCAACAAACACGTCTACGTCTTTTTATCACCAACAGCTGATCGATGCTTTTTACATCAAAACCAACATCTGTTAACAACAGCACAAATGCTCGCTCATAATCTACACGCTCCGCCATGTTACTACTCTTTACTTTCGCTGTGTAACGCCCACCGTTTATGACGCAGGCTTGGTTTCCAAAAACTGGTGGAAACGCGGGTTGGTTCTCTTCAAAACACCAAGGTTCGAAGAAACTTGAACAAAACCGGTTCAAGAACCACGGTTCTTTTGGTGGAAAAGTGCTAAGAGGGTTGCTGGTTCAAGCCTCACTACAGCCAGATTGCCACTGTTTGACCCCTGAGCATTTATCCAAAGCGACTTACAGTACAGTTACAATTGAGCAATTGAGGGTTAAGGGCCTTGCTCAAGGACCCAACAGCAGCAACCTAGCAGAGGTTGGGCTTGAACCAGCGACCTTCTGATTTCTAGTCCAGAACCCTAACCACTAGGCTACAGCTTGAGCAAAGTCCTTAATCCTCAATTGCTCAAATTGCATTCAGTCATAATTGTAAGTCACTTTGAATAAAATTGTCTGCTAAATGCCAGAAATATAAATGTAATTATTTAGAAAGGAGCAAACAGCAATTATGCATTAAAACCAAAAAACGTGGAGCTGTTCTGTGTCAGGATGGAGTTAAACAATGCATGTAGGAATCTGTGTATACCGTTTTACTAAAATGATATGGATAGTTTGCATCATCTTATAGTAATAAAGACAGAACTCTGCTTGTCAACTCATAATAACGATAACAATGTCAGAAAGAGCTATAATATATCAATTGTATCTCTGTTCTTTGATTTACATGTTTAGTTAGCACTTGTAAAACACTGTTTATTACTTAGTGTATGAAATCTACATTCTGACTGATGAACTGGTTCTGCTCACTGTGTTAAGGTTCATCTTACTGGTCCTTATTAATGCCATGTTCACTATATGTTTTTGTAATTACTAAAGTATAATGTAGGGGCAGTTGTAGCCTAGAGTTTAAGGTACTGGACTAGTAAACAAAAGGTTGCTGGTTTAAGCCCCACCACTGCCAGGTTGCCACTGTTGGGTG
This sequence comes from Trichomycterus rosablanca, assembly GCF_030014385.1. Classification (NCBI taxonomy): domain Eukaryota; kingdom Metazoa; phylum Chordata; class Actinopteri; order Siluriformes; family Trichomycteridae; genus Trichomycterus; species Trichomycterus rosablanca. Next base: position 11,933,533 of record NC_086005.1, read on the forward strand.
CTTGAGCAAGGCCCTTAACCCTCGAGTGTACTGTCATAGTACTGTAAGTCGCTTTGGATAAAAGCGCCTGCTAAATGCTGTAAATGTATAAATACTTGTAATTGGAGAAAACCCACCGACCTGCACACGCCTGGAACCATAAAAGACATTCTTATACAATACAACACCAACACTACAGCCATAAAAATAATAAATAAAACATAAAATAGCCCAAATTATTAAGACAAGATAAAAGCAGGCAGAAACATAATACCTATCTTGCAATAAAATGAGACATATGTGTTAAACATGGCATTAAAACCCAAAATAATAAATAAATACTTAAATACTTGTTGTTTTTAAGCTTCATGATGTACGTGCTTGTCGGTTATCTTTTTACCAGTAGGTTGCACTGTCACATCACAGGAGGAAGGTCCTGGGTTCGATCCCCAGGTGGGGTGGTCCGGGTCCTTTCTGTGTAAAGTTTGCATGTTCTCCCCGTGTCTGTGTGGGTTTCCTCTGGGAGCTCCGGTTTACTCCCACAGTCCAAAAACATGACATTTAACTTGTGAACTAATGAATCTTGTGTAACCTGTAATTACCTGTCCTGTCATGAATGTAACCAAACATGACGTTAAAACCCTAGTAAATAAATAACTGTTTACCATCAACTAATGCAGTAAAACATGGTAGCTCACTACAGTTGAAATCCAAGGTTCAAATCCCAGCTTCGCTATTGGCCGGTCAGGTGTCGGCATCGATATTATTGGCTATATCTGGGGCTGTATCGAACAATCGCTATTGGGAGGACAGGTGCATTTGCCGGTGCGCTCTCAGTGCTGGTCCCAAGCCCGGATAAAATAAGGTTGGTTGCATCAGGAAGGGCATCCAGAGTAAAAACTGTGCCAGTTTAAGTATGCGGACCAGTTTTATCCACTGTGGTGAAGCCTAAATACCGGAGTGGCCGAAATAAAGACTTTGAAATTGCCTCTTGATAGCATGATTAATTTTCATGGTAATAAATGTAGGATTGTTGGGTACAACTCTGACCAGTCAAATGCTGCCCACCAGTCTAATTCATTAGAATACACCATTAAAGTCTCACTGTGGTCATTATGTAAAAATGCCCGATACATTAATGGAACTGGTACAACATTTTGCACGACACATCCTGGCATAATCGATGTTTATACTTAATATGAGTAATGTGTGTATGGTCGAGTTGTGTAAAGCAGTTTGTCTGGTCCAGCTTTGGCGTCTGAAAGGGGGCGGCCACGCTGCCGGCTCATTAGTTACCCAGAGAGGAGAACATAGCAATGGAGAGAGTGCTAATGTGTGTATTTGAGAGAGACACATTACCACCTCACCTTCCCCTCCATCATCCTCTTGCTATTTTTCCCCGCGCCCCCTCCTCCTGTACCCCCAGAATACCATCCTGTCGTTCGGACGGATGCCATAGAAAGCACGAGAGAGAATGCCTAATGGTGCAGAGCTTCCTTCAGCCATTGTGTTTGTCACCTCCGAATTCCTTCATTCTCTTCTCCTCATTGTTTGCTTCAATATCATCTCCTTGCAGTGGCTGCTTGGTCTGACGGGTTGCCAGTCATTTCCCGACTCCCCCGCCAGTCGGCATGCTAATAGTGCCACAGTTCTAATTGTGCCCAACGCAGCTCTTCTTTTTTTTTTTTTTTTTTTCCAGCTGAGTCGACCTGTCAGACGTCTCACCCCTCTGTGCTATTGTGTCTGACAGGCTTGCTTACTGTCTGTGTATGGTACAGAATAAACAAACTGGTGCACACCCAGCGTTCTCTCGGGAGCACCCCTCACCTGGAATGATACTTGTTTTCTGTCAAGGACGGTTCATCCAAAGGAGATCTCATCTTCTGCTTTTCTCTGCTCTGTTTCCATGTCTGACGTCGGGGTGGGAGAAATCCATAATTCTAATCTGGCTGCTGAAATTAATTCAGATTGATGCTAAAATTGTTCTGCATGGGAAGGAACGGGACGCCTCCAGTGAGGACGGCTGAGAAACATATTCTATTTACTGGTGGCATTGACACTGGTTCCAAATCCAACCCATTATGTCATTAGATAGAAGAAAACAGCATCAGATGTTTGGCCACCGTGAGCCACTAGACACGCTTTAATACTAATACCATGATTTTAAAACTGTACTCGCCTTCATTTCTCCCCTAATCTAGTCATAACCAATTACCCCGATTGCGTTACGCTTCACCTCTACCGATACAACCCTCCACTTCTGACTGAGGAGCTTCGCAACTGACACACGCCCCCTCCGACACGTGTGCAGTACCGACTGCCTCTTTTCACCTGCACGAAGCGAGTTCATATGCAGACCAACCTTGTGTATGGAGAGCCACACCCTGATCAGCATTATTCCCCAGCTCTCAGTCAGCCAGCAGAGGTCGTAATTGCACCAGTTATGAGGAACCCTGGTCCGACTTAACCCACTCTGAACAACAGCCAATCGTTGTTCATGTGGCCGCCCAGCCCAGTTGGATGGCAGAGGTGAGATTCGATACGATGTATTCGAAATCCCAGCTCTGGTGTGCTAGCGTATTTTACCGTAGTTCACCTGGCGGCAAACATCATTCTCTATATTAAAGCTTCTGTGCATGCTTGTGTTAATTTTATGGCTTTAATTGATAGGAGCAGCTTGTTTGTTTACAAATTTTCCATTATGCATAGACCTGCAGCTTACTATTTATTTTCGGTATATCATAAAAATGACCTTTGAATGACCTTTACACCTTTAAACAGACTAAACAGGCTCATAGAGTTTAGGGTTTAAACATTTTTAAGTGGCAAAGTTGGTTATGTTTGAGCTCTACAGAGCAGCCTTTGACGACTGGGGTGCAGCGGCACCCTGGGGTGCCTTCTGGCTTCATCAGGGGTGTCGGTAATTAAATATTCTGATGTTGCTGACGCAGAAAAACGCAGAATATTAGCCACCTCGTACATCGCCAACATTTCTTACATGCCCTTTTCTCAGCGTTTTCTTTCTTCGTGTTGAAGGGTCAGTGCTTGGGTCAGTGTATGACTACGTAAAGGCTGGTGTAAATAACCTCTGTTTTCTTTCTTCGTGTTGAAGGGTCAGTGCTTGGGTCAGTGTATGACTACGTAAAGGCTGGTGTAAATAACCTCTGTTTTCTTTCTTCGTGTTGAAGGGTCAGTGCTTGGGTCAGTGTATGACTACGTAAAGGCTGGTGTAAATAACCTCTGTTTTCTTTCTTCGTGTTGAAGGGTCAGTGCTTGGGTCAGTGTATGACTACGTAAAGGCTGGTGTAAATAACCTCTGTTTTCTTTCCCCTCAAAACCATGTTATGCGTAATAAGAGTGTTTACACACACTAGCATGGATCGGATTTTGAGCTCTGGAAAACTCTGATAGAGATAAAACCATACAACAAGTAGCTGTCATTACTACTCTCACTGCTGAGCCAGAGTCAGGGCTCTAGACTAACGTTATGCACTGGTTGCACTGGTGCACCTAACTTTTTTTCTTAGGTGCACCAGCACAAAAGTTAGGTGCACCCAAATTTTCGACCGCATCGCATTTAACACCGCAGTTTTACAGGTTCACTTTTTTTTTTTTTTTTTTTTTTTTTTTTAAATCACTGTCCATACAGGCAATATTGACTTGGAAATAACTAACAATCTGGTCAACATGGCCTCGTCTGATGATCTGTTTGCTGCTGCCTGACAATGAAGGGCAGTGGGGAGAGGGGACACTTGGGCAGTGCATTTATCGCGGCATGTAATGTGTTTTATAGATGCATTGGGCTTTTTCAGCCTTTCAATTCGAAATGTATTAGAACCAGTCACAAATATACTATTGCCGGCCACTGTCTTCTTTACAGTTAATTATAGTATTACAGACTAATTATAGCACACTTATAAAAATTATAAAAATAATAGAGTAAATGTGTATGTACGTGTGTATATCTATTTATATGTGTGTGTATATTTAAAATTATATGTATATGTTTGTGTGTGTTAGAGTGTAATCTTAAATGCAGTGCATTATATTATCGGCTTTACTGAATCTTTTACACAGATTCCCAAAATCGCTTGCGGTGCACTCACTGTGTATTTTGACTACATGTATTCTAATATATTTTGGTCTTTTAGTTATTTTTATATTTTACTTAACGAAAATATTGTCGTGTTTTTACTTTCACTATCGCGGCACTTTACCGCTAGCATTAGCCCCTTGCTACCGTAGAGGGTCGGCTCACCTAGCCGCTGTCCGGTGGGGATGCTGCGGGTCTTTTGCTGTGCGGTGGTGGAGGTGTGGGAATAAAGGCACACGACAGGGTCGAGTAACTTTAACTGTTTAGTCAGGAATTAAGTGAGCGTTACAACACTTTACACCGCCGAGCTCCAGAACCCGAACTTCCATTCTGGGAACATCCGGCGAGTCTCATATACAAAACTAAACTTACAGCAGAACGTCCGAACGCACAACCTGGTGCTGCATTCTGATTGGCTGAGCTGAATGTCGCTCACATATCACCGCTACAATATTGTCCCGCCCTTCACTATCTCTGATTGGTTTAGACCATGATATTGGCCTAATGTGTGTCTGTTGTTTTTTTTTTTTCCCTCGGACGCCTGGTCGCACCGGTGCGACCTGAGATTTTTTTTAGTCGCACCATTGAGAAATTAGGTCGCATGTGCGACCAAATTGGTCGCACTCTAGAGCCCTGCAGAGTGATATGTCACATTTACCCCACCCCCTCTTGAAACGATCACTTGTGCGTGTTGTCCGTCAGAGTGATTAAGTGTACGTATTTTAATACATTTTAGACTGTTAAAAGGGTGGCGTGAGTGAAAAAAGGTTGAGAAACACTGCTACTGGGTATTTTGATACACCAAGCAACAGGGACTCTTTGCTGCTAGTGTGTGTTGTATTGTTTTGCACTTGTGTTTTGTGTCTCATCCTGGTCCTGGAGGTTGTTTCATTTTAATATGTACTTGTGTGTAGCTGAAATTACAATAAAGCCTTTTTCGGAAAGGGGGGGGGGGGGGGGGGGGGGGGTCAACAGTGACAGGACTAAGTGTGGGCACAGCATTAATTTCTCCAAAACCAGCCCATACACATACAGAGTTCAGACTACAAGAACACAAAGCAAGCCTTTAGAAAATGTTTGAGAAATGGACTTACTGTTTGATTCAGTTGTTCTAATGGTACAGGTCAGTTTTATTTTCACTGGCAAGACCAAACTGCTCACTTATAACTAACATCTTATCTGATAATGTACACATCGTTCACGAGTCTGGCTGCATCCCAATTTATGAATAAACCATTCTAAGTGCACTAACAAAACAAACTATGTAGTACAGTAGTATGTATTCGGGACAGACCCCGTTCATAACTTTCTCCTTCATTTTATGAAGTGCATTTAGGCTCATACAAACGAATCTGAGTTCGTTCTCACCCTAATGAAGCTTTATTGCCACCCACCTTTAAGATAAAATCACCCCCCCCAGACTCTCCAGACATTCATTCGGTCCGAGTACAGGTCTGGCCCAGCGCGAGCAGTCTGCTTACAGAGCAGTGTGGGAACTCCGCTCCACGTCGTAGACGGATATCGAGCTCGGGTTTGCTTTCTGAAAATCCATCCTATCAAACAGATTCTCTTAGCTTGTGATCTGGCTCACTGTTCCTGCGCTGAAGGTGTGTTAGCGTGCCGCTAAAGCTGGGAGTGTATTCCTGCAGTACCGTGTGATCTCAGACACTTGGGGATTGTACCGGAGCAGTGCTAGGTGTTGGGTGAGCCGTGCGCCCGGGCTCAGTCGAGCTTTTGACAGATTATTGAGGAGCTTTGATATATCACAGCTGAGAGACTGGAGAAGTATAGAAGTGTGTGTGTGTGTGTGTGGGAAAGAAAAACGCCGTCTTTTGTGCACTTTTCTTTAGGGCTTGTTTTGATGTTTGACTGTTTCTCTGGCTTCTCTTGTTGAGCAGTCTCTCAGGGCTAAAACAAACTGAGCTTTTTGCGCCTGTTTGAGAAATTTGGTTGTGTTCTGCATATATAAAACTGGTGTGTGAGCCTTAAGGCAGAGTGTACATGGCTAAATGCATATTGTTCATTCATTCATTGTTTCATTTACCACCGCTTCATTCTATTCAGGGTTGGGGTAGGTCCGATTTACTGGGCGGAGGGTAGGAAACACCTGGACAGGTCTCCAGTACCCCCCCCCCCACACACACACACACAGTCAAGTCTAGCTAAATTAATTTGTATACACTTTTTACAATATACATCATCTCAAAGCAGCCTTACAGAATCCAGGACCGACAGACCAAAAAACCCCTGTTTAGCAAGCCAAGGGCGACGGTGGCAAGGAAAAACTTCATTACGATAACGGGAAGAAACCTTGAGAGGACTCAACAGGGACCCCTATCCTCCTTGGGTGGAAAGGAGGATGGGCAATTTTGAATCTCCATTTCACCTGACTGCATGTCTTTGGACTGTGGGAGGAAACCGGAGCTCCCGGAGGAAACCCACACAGACACGGGAAGTCCATGCAAATTCCACACAGACGAGAACCCGGACCGATTCACCTTGGAATTGAACCCAGGACCTTCTTGCTGTGAGGTGACAGTGCTACCCACCAAGCCATTGTAATGAATTAGCTAGATGAATTGATACTGTGACATTACTTATTCTGTTTAATTTAAAAGAGCATAATTAGCAATAGCTCAATGTCTTTCACTTTCTGAAAATCGGGTGTAAACAAGCCCCTTGTTGCTTGGGAAGGTTGGCAAGTTTGCATTTAGATGTACGGCATTTTGCAGAATTGTGACAGAATACAATACAATTATTATTTAAAAGGTCGAGGGCCTAGCTAAGGGACCAGAACCCATGAACTTTAGATAACTGGTCCAGTACCTTCTGAAAAGAAGTGATCTTGTGCTTTTGTACTCTAGCACAGCAATCCCTAACCTTTTTTTGCACCACGGACCGGTTTCATATAAGATATAATTTCATGTGCATAACAATCTACAAACTACTCACCATGATGGAAAACCAGTAAGAAACCTGAGACGCTCCCACCTAGGAGTGATGACACAATAACACTCGTTGTGTCCAGTCTACTCTGTAACTTCGTTTTGGTTGCCATCACTGCAGAAAATCCCACTTCACAAATATAGGATGTTGGAAATGGAAGCAGTGTTGTTGTTTTTTTTGTTTGTCCCCCTCCTTCTCGCCCCCCCCCCCCCCCCCCCCCCCCCCCACACACACTTTTTATCCCCCATTCTAGTCGTGTCCAATTACCCTGATTGCGTCCTCTATACTGATTTGACCCTTCACCGCTGACTGAGGACGCCTCTCAACTGACATGCGCCCCCTCCGGCACGTACAGTCAGTACAGAGTGCATTTTTCACCTGCACGAGTCGAGCTCATACACTTGACAGGCACTGTGTACGGAGGGCCACACCCCAATCAGCATTATTCCTCAGCCCTGTGCAGGCGCCATCAGGGGCCGCAGTCGCACCAGTTATGAGGACCTATGATCCGACTTTCTTACACTCTAACCCTGAACAACAGCCAATCGTTGTTCATGCAGCCGCCCAGCCCAGTCGGAAAGGCAGAGCTGAGGTTCGATACGATGTATTCGAAGCCCCAACTCTGGTGAGCTAGCGTACTTTACCGCTGCGCCACCTGAGCGGCGGAAGCAGTGTTTTTATTGCTTTTGTAGCAATCTCTAATTATTCACTTTCTGTGTGGCCCGGTAATAAATGACCCACAGACCGGGACCCCGTGGCCCGGTGGTCAAGGACCACTGCTCTAGCATATCATTTAACTTCTTAATACAGCCTTTGTGAAGTGTGCCTATTCGAACCCTCTTATTATTAGTAATAAATTGCCCAATTAAAGGTGACAGCTTTATGTAAAGCTTTTCCTCCAGTGTTGATCCACACCGTCACTCTCCCGTTTCATTTTTATCTGTCACCTTGCTAATATCTGTGTCTTGTTTTCTCTGTGGTTCCTGGGTGACCCCATTCTCCTTCGCTTAAGGGAGACCCTTCTATGCTCGTTCTGGTCTTGGAGAAGTGTGTTCGGTGATCCTGTGTTTCTCCTCTCCATCCATCACACATGAGCCTCCTCATCACAACCTCACTGACACTTCATGCTCCTACATTAACATCTCCAAAATGCCCTTCGCCCTGGTATTGTTTCCTCCTCACACTTTGGTTCTTTTGTTCATTTTCTTCTAAATGCCAGTCGAGCCCCATCTCTCTCTCTCACTACTACACACTCTCAATTCTCTCTCTCTCTGGAGTCCCATGGCTTCATCACTCCTTGGCTCCATCATTCCATCTCTCCATCTCTCCATCTCAGCACTCCACCTCTTCCCTCCGCCTGTGTCTCCGGGCTGAGAATGACACACCAGAACCACCCCAACCCCCCACCCGCGGAACGAAGCGACGCCGGCGAACGATGAGAAACACACACTGACTCATACACACATCACTCCGTGTTCCTTTGTGTTCAATCAAAATGCTAATAGCACAGATATGATTGTGGCCCTCATTGATAAGGAGAGAACGATAGCGTCTCGGATACGGGCGGCGCTCGATGCCTGAACGCCGCGCTCCGCAATTCAATTATTTCTAATTACAATGGGGGTAATAAAAGAGAACAAATTGCTTAATGATGACTGTTTCTCCAGCAGCAGCTCGTCCTACCACACACACACACACACTTTGTTTCCTCATGACTGTCAGCTATAATTACAGCCGTTCCCATATTTTTGGGCTTGTTTACTTATGCCCCTCCTGGTTTTGTTATCAAGGTTTGGCGAAATACTGAAAAATGATTTATGGGTAACAAAATTCTGAATAGATTTAGATTACTTTTAAGAACAGGAAAGCCTGTTGGTGCGGCTCAGAGGGGGGCAAAGTTGAACCAGTGGCTATGAAAGCATTCAAAGAGAAATCCTAAAATTGTTTATAAAAAAAAAACACATGCATGGAGCGAGTTGTACTAGCTAGCCGTGAGTGACACTTGAGCTTTATTGGGAGCCTGTAATGGTTTAAAATCAGCTTAAAGGATAACCCAATGTGCAAGAAAATTAACAGCTTAAAAACCCAACGAAAGAAGAAAACTCAAAAACTCGGCTTTGAGGTGTAGCCCAAATGTAGCTAGACGTAGCTAAAACAACCAAAACCTCATTCATACCCAAAGCTTGAAAATGTGTCCCAATGGACAAGCAGTTTTAAATCATGTGACTGTTCTACATGCTTCTTATACCACAGATTTTAAAAAGTATATTAAAAACACACGGTTCATTGCTAATCCACTGAATTGAACCTGGCACCGTTCACCTATAGAGCGCTGTATGGAAAACAGCAGGTTTGTGTTTCTTTACACTGAAGTGCCAGAAAAACTGATATAACAGGGCAGTTGTAGCCTAGCGGTTAAGGTACTGGACTATTAATTAGAAGGTCACTGGTTCAAGTCTTACCACTGCTAGGTTGCTGCTGTGGGACCTTGAGCAAGGCCCTTAACCCTAAATTGACTGTATACTCAGACTGTATACTGTCACACTACTGTGAGTCGCTTTGGATAATGGCGTCTGCTAAATGCCGAAAATGTAAATGTAAATGGAACTGTAGCATCTGGTGGTGGCTCTATAATGCTGTGAGGTTACTATGGGACTCCTGGTACGTCTGCAAACGTCTCTGATAGGTGAACGCTGTGTGTGCCTCCCGTTCATGTCCTGCATACATTCCAGTGGGTTTGGACTCTTCCAACAGTTTTTGCCGTATATACAGTACATATACAGGTGTACAGTACAACAAAATTCTTTCTTATCTCAGCTTGTTAGGAAGCTGGGGTCAGAGCGCAGGCTCAGCCATTGTACGTTGCTTCTGGAGCAGACCAGGTTAAGGGCCCAACAGTGGCTGCATGACAACTCTTAATCTTTCAACTGATAGTCCAAAGCTCTACCCACTACAGACTGTGTACTATCTACCAAATAATAATTAGAGGAACACTCAACTAAGTTTAGGGTCACCAGATCTCAACGTTATTGAACACATCTGGTATGCAATGCGCTATAAAACAAAGGCTGCGTCCGAAATCGCATACTTAAACAGTACGTACTAAATTGGAGGCTGTGCGCACTGCTCGATCGCCGGTGAAGCGGTATGCTCTTTCAGTACGCAAGTGTGTAGTATACACTGAACCTCGGACATACTATGTCTGACATCTTACTGACGTCACATTGCTACAGTTATAACAATTTTAAAATCAGACAAAATTAACTCTGTCGTTCTCCACAAAGCTACTCGTAACGTAATTCAGGGTTGTGCCAACTTTCTTCTTCCGCTTCAAAAGCCTTTGCAGCTCCAGCTGAATCATGGGATAGATTATCGGCCCGCAGTATGCTGTGCTTGCCCATGCAGTAGGTTATCCGGGTACTTTTCGTGTACTGTTTAATAAATACTACGTATTCGGACACGCTACCTGCTCTCGTGTGCTGCTTTGGCATACTGTTCAGTTTGGAAGTATGAGATTTTGGATGCAGCCACAGAAATCCTATAGAGCAGGAGGTATGGTGTTTATTGCCTACAGAATATTTCCACAAGCTTGTGGACTTTGTGCCTCATCCTATTTCTACAGTCTTACGCTCCCGTGGGTAACCTTTCAAGTATTATACTGGTGTGTCAGTTCATCTGGCACTTCAGTGTACAGCCTATATACAAAATTTTGTATATAAAAAATATATGCTGAATATTTACAGAATAAATAATGAATTCTGTATACAAGTAAAGAATGTGTGTAGATATTTAATAATGAAGTATTAATAAGTTATTTCCCCCCTTCTGATAATATAGTCATATGCTGAACATTGTTCTGTCATATTGGACAAAATAAAATATTTTCTGTCCTGAAAACCTTTATTAAATATTTGTGTTCGCTTCATTCTCTGCTCATGAACTGACATGTATTGCTCATCTCCCATGTTCCTCTGTGGTTTCATGCTTGATAAAAACAGTAGGTGTGTACCAGAGTTCTTCATATCCGAGTGTTTGTGGGGTGTAATTGGTCCAGGATTATCCGCAAGAAAAGTGTCTCTCAATTTGTCAAGGCTGCTTTCCTGAGATGTGGGTGGAGGAGGAATTAATAGGCTGTATTTTATTTTAAACATGTCAGATACTCCTGAACACTTGAATCACTTATCAACACATCCATGGAAACAGGTAGCCATATGACACACGCCCATACACTCCGTCATGCGCTTGGATACATACTTGAAATTAGTTCTGTTCTCTAAAGAAACTTTAATGTGGCTTTTGTATGTTGAATGAGCACAAGAAATAGGCTAAATAAGCACTTGAAGTCTTCCTTAGTAAACTGACATCAGTTTCATGAGTGGTTATTACAGTTGAGGTCATTTTTGCTGTGATAAGATCATTACAGTTTTTGTTACATGGTTTTATACTAATAGCACATGTTTAAAGACAGATGTTTCTGCATACATCATGAGAACCAGCACATACCAGTCATAACATTGCCTGCTAACATCTAGAATGTTTGCATTATTTTATCCAGTTGAATTTACTTCATTATGACTTATCATAATACATAATATGTAATATGTTTCTTTGAGCTATGTTTTTTTTATTTACGGAATCTTTCCTTTTATGTATGAATAAAGTCCATCCATGCATCCAGTTCAGTCCCTCCTAGTCCAGTCCATCAGTCGATCCATCCAGTTATCCCAATCCAATCTTTCCATCCATCAATCAATCCTTTCATTTATCCAATCCAGTTCATCCAATCCAGTCTATCCCATCTCTCTATCCATCCAATCCAGTCCATATAATCTAGTCCATCCCATCCAATCTATCCACCCATCAATCAATCCATTTATCCATCCAGTCCATCCAATTCAGTCCATCCCATCTTTCTATCCATCCAATCCAGTCCATCCCATCTTTCTATCCATCCAATCCAGTCCATCCAATCCAGTCCATCCAATCCAGCCCATCCAATCCAGCCCATCCAATCCAGCCCATCCAATCCAGCCCATCCCATCTCTCTCTCTCTATCAGTCCATTCCATCTTGCCATCCTTCCTATCCAGTTCATCCCCTCTAGTCCATCTAATCCAATCCTGTCCAGTTCTATCCAGCCATCCATCCTTCAATCCATCCATCCAGTCATTGGATAATGCATAATAGTTCTATCAGTCATGAATTAAATTATATCATGATATGCATGAAAAAGTCTTCCTTAGCAGCACTGCCCTCCCTATACATGTGAACAGAATGAGTTTACTTTGTGTATGTCAAAGTAAGTCTGAATTTATCACAGCTTTTGTAGTCTGCACTTCTGTGTGTGTGTGTGTGGCTCTATTCTTAATTCAAATCAAACCTCATCTGGTGGAAATCAATGAAAAGATTAAATAAACAAATACTTGTTCAGTTACTTGTGATTCATTAGCATCCCTAATACAAACTGTGTTTAATATTATAAAATATATTTTAACTGAAGCTGGTGTGTGTGTGTGTGTGTGTGTGTGTTTGTTTGAGTTCATGGCCTTGCTTTGGCCAGCTGTGTTCCTGCTCTGACAAGTTATTTAAAAGAAAGCACCGGGTCTTTGAAGGTTTCATATCAGATATCATCCTGTCTTACTATCATGTCAGTGATTGTGTATTATGTTAAGAAGACGTTTTCTGGAAGTATCATGCATGTGGGTGTGTGTCTGTGTGGGTGGGTGGTCGGGTGGGTGTCATGCTGCACCTCCCCAGCTGCAGTCTGAGTGAACGGAACAGAGGTGTGACATTGCGTTAATGTGTTTTTCCATTAAACGCTGTTCTGTCGAGGGCTAGAGCAGCAGGTTAATGAGAACTCACCTCCCAGGTGACACTGGGGAGTGAGCGAGAGAGAAAACGATGCAGAAGTAAAGAAGCAGGGGAGTATGAGAGTGTTGGTGGAACAGAGTTGGAAAGAGTTGGAAGCAAAGATGTTCCGAGTAGAGTCATTCTTCCAATGAAGTGAAGAGATGTTTTATTTCCCAACATCACTGGAAAATATAAATGATTCCAATCTTATAATAAATACTATGTTCAGTGAGTGGTGCAGTGGTAAATTACACCAGCCCACTACCTTTGGGGTCCAGGGTTTGAATCCCCATCAATGCTGTTGATTGGTTGGGTGTCTATAAACAGACATGATTGATTATGTATAAGGGGAGTGAATGACTGAAGCCCTGTGATGAATTAGTATCCTGTCCAGGGTGTTCATGCATTACCCCAGTGTTTTACAGGGAGACTGGACCCACATGACTCTGACCAGGATAAAGCAGTTGATAAATGAAATAAAAAAAATTCATTTTTGTATTTGCAATCCAATTCTATTGAGTTCTAAAGAAGAATAAGTGTAAAGCCCAACATTGTTCAGTTCTGGTCATCCCAAATTTCTGTCCTTCCCAGCATTTTAATGGACGATGTTCTTCAGTAGGGCGGCAAGGTTGGGTCAGTGGGTCACACTGTCGCCTCACAGCAAGATGTCCTGGATTTGATTCCTAGGTGGACCTATCTGTGTCCTTTATTTGTGGAGTTTGCATGTTCTCTTGTGGGGATGGACTGGATTGGATGGATAGAGAGATGGGATGGACTGGATTAGATGTATAGAGAGATGGGATGGACTGGATTAGATGGATAGAGAGATGGGATGGACCTAGATTAGATGGACTGGATTGGATGGATAGAGAGATGGGATGGACCTAGATTAGATGGACTGGATTGGATGGATAGAGAGATGGGATGGACTGGATTGGATGGATAGAGAGATGGGATGGACTGGATTGGATGGATGCAGAGATGGGATGGACTGGATTGGATGGATAGAGAGATGGGATGGACCTAGATTAGATGGATAGAGAGATGGGATGGACTAGATTAGATGGATAGAGAGATGGGATGGACTGGATTGGATGGATAGAGAGATGGGATGGACTGGATTGGATGGATAGAGAGATGGGATGGACTGGATTGGATGGATAGAGAGATGGGATGGACTGGATTGGATGGATGGAGAGATGGGATGGACCTAGATTAGATGGATAGAGAGATGGGATGGACTGGATTGGATGGATAGAGAGATGGGATGGACTGGATTGGATGGATAGAGAGATGGGATGGACTGGATTGGATGGATAGAGAGTTGGGATGGACTGGATTGGATGGATGGAGAGATGGGATGGACTGGATTGGATGGATGGAGAGATGGGATGGACTGGATTGGATGGATAGAGAGATGGGATGGACTGGATTGGATGGATAGAGAGTTGGGATGGACTGGATTGGATGGATAGAGAGTTGGGATGGACTGGATTGGATGGATGGAGAGTTGGGATGGACTGGATTGGATGGATAGAGAGTTGGGATGGACTGGATTGGATGGATAGAGAGTTGGGATGGACTGGATTGGATGGATAGAGAGATGGGATGGACTGGATTGGATGGATAGAGAGTTGGGATGGACTGGATTGGATGGATAGAGAGATGGGATGGACTGGATTGGATGGATAGAGAGTTGGGATGGACTGGATTGGATGGATGGAGAGTTGGGATGGACTGGATTGGATGGATAGAGAGATGGGATGGACTGGATTGGATGGATAGAGAGTTGGGATGGACTGGATTGGATGGATAGAGAGTTGGGATGGACTGGATTGGATGGATAGAGAGATGGGATGGATTGGATTGGATGGATAGAGAGTTGGGAAAGACTGGATTGGATGGATAGAGAGTTGGGATGGACTGGATTGGATGGATAGAGAGTTGGGATGGACTGGATTGGATGGATAGAGAGTTGGGATGGACTGGATTGGATGGATGGAGAGTTGGGATGGACTGGATTGGATGGATAGAGAGTTGGGATGGACTGGATTGGATGGATAGAGAGTTGGGATGGACTGGATTGGATGGATAGAGAGATGGGATGGACTGGATTGGATGGATAGAGAGTTGGGATGGACTGGATTGGATGGATAGAGAGATGGGATGGATTGGATTGGATGGATAGAGAGTTGGGAAAGACTGGATTGGATGGATAGAGAGTTGGGATGGACTGGATTGGATGGATAGAGAGATGGGATGGACTGGATTGGATGGATAGAGAGATGGGATGGACTGGATTGGATGGATAGAGAGATGGGATGGATTGGATGGATAGAGAGTTGGGAAAGACTGGATTGGATGGATAGAGAGTTGGGATGGACTGGATTGGATGGATAGAGAGTTGGGATGGACTGGATTGGATGGATAGAGAGATGGGATGGACTGGATTGGATGGATAGAGAGTTGGGATGGACTGGATTGGATGGATAGAGAGATGGGATGGATTGGATTGGATGGATAGAGAGTTGGGAAAGACTGGATTGGATGAATAGAGAGTTGGGATGGATTGGATTGGATGGATAGAGAGTTGGGAAAGACTGGATTGGATGGATGGAGAGTTGGGATGGACTGGATTGGATGGATAAAGAGATGGGATGGACTGGATTGGATGGATAGAGAGTTGGGATGGACTGGATTGGATGGATAGAGAGATGGGATGGATTGGATTGGATGGATAGAGAGTTGGGAAAGACTGGATTGGATGGATAGAGAGTTGGGATGGACTGGATTGGATGGATAGAGAGATGGGATGGATTGGATTGGATGGATAGAGAGTTGGGAAAGACTGGATTGGATGGATAGAGAGTTGGGATGGACTTGATTGGATGGATAGAGAGATGGGATGGACTGGATTGGATGGATAGAGAGATGGGATGGACTGGATTGGATGGATAGAGAGATGGGATGGATTGGATGGATAGAGAGTTGGGAAAGACTGGATTGGATGGATAGAGAGTTGGGATGGACTGGATTGGATGGATAGAGAGTTGGGATGGACTGGATTGGATGGATAGAGAGATGGGATGGACTGGATTGGATGGATAGAGAGTTGGGATGGACTGGATTGGATGGATAGAGAGATGGGATGGATTGGATTGGATGGATAGAGAGTTGGGAAAGACTGGATTGGATGGATAGAGAGTTGGGATGGATTGGATTGGATGGATAGAGAGTTGGGAAAGACTGGATTGGATGGATGGAGAGTTGGGATGGACTGGATTGGATGGATAAAGAGATGGGATGGACTGGATTGGATGGATAGAGAGTTGGGATGGACTGGATTGGATGGATAGAGAGATGGGATGGATTGGATTGGATGGATAGAGAGTTGGGAAAGACTGGATTGGATGGATAGAGAGTTGGGATGGACTGGATTGGATGGATAGAGAGTTGGGATGGACTGGATTGGATGGATAGAGAGTTGGGATGGATTGGATTGGATGGATAGAGAGTTGGGATGGACTGGATTGGGTGGATAGAGAGTTGGGATGGACTGGATTGGATGGATGGAGAGTTGGGATGGACTGGATTGGATGGATAGAGAGTTGGGAAAGACTGGATTGGATGGATAGAGAGTTGGGATGGACTGGATTGGATGGATGGAGAGTTGGGATGGATTGGATGGATGGATGGAGAGTTGGGATGGACTGGATTGGATGGATGGAGAGTTGGGATGGACTGGATTGGATGGATGGAGAGTTGGGATGGATTGGATGGATGGATGGAGAGTTGGGACAAACTGTATTGGATGGATAGAGAGATGGGATGGACTGGATTGGATGGATGGAGAGTTGGGATGGATTGGATGGATGGATGGAGAGTTGGGATGGACTGGATTGGATGGATGGAGAGTTGGGATGGACTGGATTGGATGGATGGAGAGTTGGGATGGACTGGATTGGATGGATGGAGAGTTGGGATGGACTGGATTGGATGGATGGAGAGTTGGGATGGAGAGTTGGGATGGACTGGATTGGATGGATAGAGAGTTGGGATGGACTGGATTGGATGGATGGAGAGTTGGGATCGACTGGATTGGATGGATAGAGAGTTGGGATGGACTGGATTGGATGGATGGAGAGTTGGGATGGACTGGATTGGATGGATAGAGAGTTGGGATGGACTGGATTGGATGGATGGAGAGTTGGGATGGACCGGATTGGATGGATAGAGAGTTGGGATGGACTGGATTGGATGGATGGAGAGTTGGGATGGACTGGATTGGATGGATGGAGAGTTGGGATGGACTGGATTGGATGGATAGAGAGTTGGGATGGACTGGATTGGATGGATGGAGAGTTGGGATGGATTGGATGGATGGATGGAGAGTTGGGACAAACTGTATTGGATGGATAGAGAGTTGGGATGGACTGGATTGGATGGATGGAGAGTTGGGATGGACTGGATTGGATGGATAGAGAGTTGGGATGGACTGGATTGGATGGATGGAGAGTTGGGATGGATTGGATGGATGGATGGAGAGTTGGGACAAACTGTATTGGATGGATAGAGAGATGGGACGGACTGGATTAAATAAATAGAGAGAAATGGATTTACTGGAATGGATGGATAGAGAGAGTGGGTTTCCTCTGGGTGCTCCGGTTTCCTACCACAGTCCAAAGACATGCAGTCAGGTTAGCTGTTACTGTGGGTGTGTGTTTGCCCTGTGATGGACTGGTGACCTGTCCAGGGTGTGTCCTACCTTACGCCCTATGAATTAGACCCACCGTGACCTGACCAGGATGAAGCTGTGATACAACAGAATAAATTTATTTAGAATAAATGTTCTCCAGTAGTAATTAAACTAAATCCTCTGTTACACTGACAGTTATTATTCATTATTATTTATTATGCTTAATTCCACTCATATTTAGTTTAAATTGTTCTTCAGTATTACTCTCTCTAATGCTACATTTCTGTTGTTCTTCACCTCCTGTCAATCCAAGTGCTTATCAGTAACCCGTTTTAATAATTCAGTTCAATTTGTTATTCCACATTTTTCATTGTTTATATCTATTGTTCTTAAATTTCCTCGGTTCCTGGATTCACCTCGTCAGTCCTCCAGTTATTCAATGGTTTTTGTTCTCTATTATCTTAGTTAATCCCAGTTCTTAATGCCAGAGATTCCTGATTTTCCTTTATTCTTATTGTTATCCATATCTATTTTAGCATAGATAAAAGAATTCCTTTATTTCTCATATATACATATAAATGTGTACAGTACATGTATTTTTAATTTTTTTTGCATATCTTAGCTTGTTTTGAAGCAGGGGTCAGAGCGCAGTGTCAGCCATTGTACGGCGCCCCTGGAGCAGACAGGGTTAAGGACCTTGTTCAAGGGTCCAACAGTGGCTGCATGGCACTGGGATTCAAACTCTTAACCTTTCAATTGGTAGCCATAAGCTCTACCCAGTAGTCTACCACTCTCTCTATTTTTGAATCCCACCATTTCTAGTCCCCATAATTCTTCAGTTCATATTATTTCCAAGTTTCTATTGTTTTTGAAATGTGATTATTATTTGCTTTTAATTTGGTTTCTAATTTGCATCATTACCTAGTTTAATTTGTTCTTTAATTCCTTTTATTCTTCATTTGTTCCTAAATTTGTATAATGCATTTCTGCCTGATGTTTTCCAATTGTCATTATTTCCCCAAGCACTGCTTATTTACTATTTTTTACAAATCCTATTTACACTTCACTTCCCATCATCCCAAGTTTTTATTATTATTATTATTGTTCTTTATTTTTCTAGTTACTTTATTTTTTTTTCATTCTTACAGTTATGGTCTACCTAAGATCTGTTGTCCAATTTTTTTCACTTCCAGTTAGTCTTAAATCCGTTTACATTTCCTCTTTTTTTTGCATTTTTTTTTTCAATTTTCCTCCCAATCTAGTCGTATCCAGTTGCATTACGTTTCCTCTCTACTGATGCTGATCTCCACTTCTGATTAAGGAGAGCGAGACTGACACACGCCCCCTCCGACACGTGTGCAGTAGCCGACTGCATCTTTTCATCTGCACGATGCGGGTTCATATGCGGATCAGCTTTTGTGTACGGAGAGCCACACCCTGATCAACACTTTATTCACATTATTCCTCGACTGTGCTGGCGCCATCAACCAGCCAGCAGAGGTCGTAATTGCATCAGTTATGAGGAGCCCTGGTCCGGCTTCCCACCCCGTATTCAAAAAACACAGCTCTGGTGTGCTAGCGTATTTTACCACTGCACCACCTGAGCAGCTTTTACTATTTTTTTTTTATGATATTCCTCTTTACTCTACACTTCCCATAATTCCATTTTTTTTCTCTAGTTAATTTAATTTCTTAATTCTTACAATTATGATCCCCCTAAGGTCCCCTGTTTGTCCTAAACCCATTTCCATTTCTTTTGAGTTTTTTTATATTCCCGGTTTAAATTCTGAATTGCCAGCATTCTTCACCGAGCAGGTGCGCTCCGACAATACGCTGACTTCAGGAAGAGAAACTGAATGAGGGAAAACGATCTGATCACTTCTCAGCCATCTCACACCTGCAGCTTACCTGCTGAACATCTGACTGTGTGTGTGGTGTGTTGGTGTGTACTGGGCGGCGTTCTGGACTTAAAGCCCTTCATTGTCTTCGGTCTGCATTTTTCCAGCGTTACCAAATGTAAAGCAGTAAACATACATGATGGAAGCGGTCCACACATCTGAGCAGAGCTATTTTTATTATTCTATTCCTCTCTCTCTTTCTCTCTCTCTCATTCTTGCACTTCCTCTTTCTCTCCTTTCTCCCTCAGCGCTGCCATTTCAGCCCTTTCTCTATGACGGATAAGCTCCAGGGGGAGGTGAGAGGAGAAAATGGCTTCTTTCAGCCTTCAGATTTCATTTCAGTACTTTTTATCTCCAGAGGACAATGTCAGCCAAAGGCCTTATCGGACCGGGCCCGGAGCCCCCGCGCTGTCCACTCCCAGCACACACACACTCGCGCATATCAGAAAAGCCTGTGGCATATATATTTATGTCCGCTGGAGGAGGTGGACTGACTCAGGACCGGTGCATTGTGTGGTTGACATGGAAGACTGAGCACACAATGGTAGGATAGATCTGGCTCACCCGCACATTGTCGCCGTCCCTCTTTCACACATACAAGCACACTTCACACATACATACACACCACCCACTCTCTTTAACTCTCCACCACTCACTCGCCTTTCTATTCTATAGCATGCTTGTTTTGTATGGTGGAACAAAACCAGACTACAAATGTTCTAATCTTCTAAAGTTCAAAACTGGTTTAGCTGGTTGACATTCAAATCAAAGCTGGTCAGAGCTGGAAGCTGGTCCATCTAAGATCTGTAGTTTGCCGGACCAGCAAGCACACTATATTGCCGAAAGTATTCGCCCGTCTGCCTTCACACGCATATGAACTTGAGTGACATCCCATTCTTAATCCATAGGGTTTAATATGATGTCGGCCCACCCTATGCAGCTTCAACTCTTCTGGGAAGGCTTTCCACAAGGTTTAGGAGTGTGTTTCTGGGAATTTTTGACCATTCTTCCAGAAGCGCATTTGTGAGGTCAGACACTGATGTTGGACGAGAAGGCCTGGCTCGCAGTCTCCGCTCTAATTCATCCCAAAGGTGTTCTATCGAGTTGAGGTCAGGACTCTGTGCAGGCCAGTCAAGCTCATCCGTGTCTTTGTGGACCTTGCTTTGTGCACTGGTGCGCAGTCATGTTGGAACAGGATGGGGCCGTCCCCAAACTGTTCCCACAAAGTTGGGAGCATGAAATCTCTTGGTATGCTGAAGCATTGAGTTCCTTTCACTGGAACTAAGGGGCCGAGCCCCACACCATAACCCCCCCTCCACCAAACTTTACACGTGGCACAATGCAGTCAGACAAGTACCGTTCTCCTGGCAACCACCAAACCCAGACTCGTCCATCGGATTGCCAGACGGAGAAGCATGATTCAGCACTCCAGAGAACACGTCTCCACTGCTCTAGAGTCCAGTTGGCGACCTCAGCGTCCGCTGACCCCGCTCGGTCATTTTACTTTGCTACTACTGAAGATTAAATGCTGAAAATTAGCTTAGCAACTAAGTCAGCCAGCTAACATCAGCCCAGTCATATTGTATTATGTACACAACACTACTGGCCTCTTTATGGAAGGTAGGGAGCAGCGGAATGTGCATATATTTGCGTGAATATGACATTCCACACAAGTTGTCAAGTCAACTTTATTTATATAGCGCTTTTTACAATAGACATTGTCTCAAAGCAACTTTACAAAATCCAGGACCAACCGATACAAAAACCCCTGTTGAGCAAGCCCAGGGTGACAGTGGCAAGGAAAAACTCCCTTAAAATTACAGAAAGAAACCTTGAGAGGAACCAGACTCAGCAGGGACCCCCATCCTTGGGTGGTCTGGAGGATACTTAAAATAAATAGTATTTACACAAATCATACAAACACAGAATTAAAATGAACTAAAAGTTATAACTAGCAATTATAAATAAATAAATAATAGTAGAGTTATTATTCAGTCCAGTCTGTAATAAAGTCTGTAGTGAGTTCTTGACATTCTTGGTGCAAACACGCCAGGACCCGTCACATCCAGCAGGAGCAGCATTGTTGGCACGGCAGTCTCGACTTCATTCCTTAACCTCGGGCAGGTAAACATGTTTCCATCAGAAGGACCTCGGGGTAAAACAACAGAAAATGTAGTTAATAATGTAAAATGCGAGTTTTACAGAGAGTTTTAGACTCCGGCAGCCCTAATTATTACAGCATAACTAAAAGGGAGAGCGAGCAGGTAACAAGGTCGTGAAGGCTTTCACAGGACATCAGCACCCACCTCCCCCACCATCATCAAACCTGAGTGATCGGACAAGAGAGGCAGAACGACAGCAACCCAACATCCCTGATCACCACAAGTTTCTATGACCAAGAACCCCCAAGCTCTGCGCCTTTGTCTATACTAATCAAAAGCCTGAGAAAATAAATATGTTTTCAGTCTAGACTTAAACATTGAGACTGTGTCCGAATCCCGAACAGAGGCAGGAAGATTATTCCAAAGTTGCGGAGCTTTGTAAGAAGATGCTCTTCCACCAGCCGTGATCTTTTTAATTCTTGGAACTATAAGTAACCCTGCATCTTGTGAACGAAGTGGATGTGCTGGGTTGTAGTGATCAATAAGTTCACTCAGATACTGTGGAGCCAGACCGTGTAGCGCTTTATAAGTTGGTAAAATTATTTTGTAATCAATGTGAAATTTAACTGGCAGCCAGTGTAGAGATGATAGAATGTTCTAGACACCTGTTTAACAGAATATCAGGCAGATGGTCCTGAGAACTGTGATTTTGACTGCATTGCCAACCTAATTTTATGAAGGTGTTAATGCTATTTTTAGGTAATTATTAGAGTACAATAATTAAAATATTGGCTCATGCCTTTCAGGGAGTGACGTGTGATGTCTGCCTTTCTATGCAACTGCAAAAATAAGACAGAGGGATGAAAGGATTTGAATCCAGATGTCTGAGTGTTGGCACTAATAGCGCTCTCTACCCCTCCTACCTCCACCAGCACCACCACCGCTCCATAATCACACTCTCAGTACTTGCAAAATTGTCTTTATTGTTTCAAAGCTGAGCTGCTTTCACTCTGTCACTTTCAATCAGCGAGAATATAAAGGCTTTGACTGTCAGCTGCATTTTACAATGAGCTGCCGACCAACTATCCCCCCCGTTCTCTAAGCATATTCATATTTCTTTACGAGCTCTTTAAAATGTCACTGTAATGTATGTGCTTCAGTAGCCGTTCAGGAAAGGACTGGTTAAATCTTTTATTTTGGAAAAAGAGCCTGGTAGAGGTGAGCCACGTATATATTTCATATAGCTGATGAAATACCTTACAGTGTTGATTTAATATAACTCATATATCAGTCACAATAGATATCAGAATGCGTAGGTGTAAGCAATGCTCCGTCAGAGCGGCCGCAGCTCATTTAAAGCAGAATTTCTGCTTCGTTTGGACTTTTGGCAGGTCTGAGTAATAGATGGTGAGTGTGTTGAGTCCTGATGGGTTAAAAATAAGCAGTGTAGAAAAGAATACAATGTACACTGTTCTTTACTCCAGTGGTCCCCAACCACCAGTACCTGTCCGAGCGTCATTTATATTACCAGGCCGCACAGAAAGAATAATTAATTAGAGATCGCTACATCAGCATTGAAAATACTGCTTCCATTTCCGACACCTGGGTGTTTATCATCTCATATCACCCCCAGGTGAAAGCAGCATCTTGTTGCAGTGAAAAAAGCTCATTTGTGAGTAGTATAGTTATTCTATTTCAATAGGCTCCTTTTGTATTTAGGGGTCAACACAGCAGATCATTCTGGTATGCATACCTGCTTTGGCACAGTTTGTATGACTGATACCTTTCCTAATACAACTCTCTTATTTTTATCCGGACTTGGGAACAGCACTGAGGGCACACTGACAAGTGCACTTACCAATGGCTAAGCTGCTCGGCAACCATGCTTTTTCCTAATCGTGTCTGTATGGACGAATGACCGGCTCATAGCATTTCTGAGATTCAAACCTAAGTAGAAATTGGCTAGCAGATTTTGCCAACGCGCCACTTTAACACCCTATTAGCCTGTGAGGCCAGTCTCGCGCACGTAGAGTCATGCACTGATCTCAGTATTCCTCCACTTCTGTACAGGTACCTTGGGCTACTAACTTGGTTTCTTACGCAGTTTTGGGGCGGCACTGTGGCTAAGTGGGTAGATCCTGGGTTCGATCCCCAGGTGGGGCAGTCCGGGTCCTTTCTGTGTGGAGTTTGCATGTTCTCCCTGTGTCCAGGTGGGTTTCCTCCAGGTGCTCCGGTTTCCTCCCACAGTCCAAAGACATACAAAAGAGGTGAATTGGAGATACTAAATTGTCCACGACTGTGTTTGATATAACTTTGAGAAGTGATGAACCTTGTGTAATGAGTAACTACCGTTTCTGTCATGAATGTCACCAAAAGTGTAAAACATGACGTTAAAATCCTAATAAAACAAAAACAAAATCTTACACAGGTTCGAAGACCCCACCCCCTCTTTAGTCAGGTCTTTTCCCCACCCAGCAGACTAGGGGCCAGTTAAGTCTGCTGCAGGCCACTCAAAGTGGATGGGGGTCCCTGCTGAGTCTGGTTCCTCTCAAGGTTTCTTCCTGAATTTTTAAGGGAGTTTATCTTTGCTACTGTCGCCGTCGGCTTGCTCAACAGGGGTTTTTGTATCTGTTGGTCCTTGATTCTGTAAAGTTACTTTGAGACAATGTTAATTGTAAAAAGCGCTATACAAATAAATTTGACTTGAGTTGACTTGCAGGCACTGCCAATTGTGCCTGCTAGGGTTTGCCCAGCCGACTGGTACCAGAGATGAGATTTGAACTAGGAGAGTTCAAAATCCCAGCACCCAGCACTGATTTGCTATTCGAATATTCTGTTGTCACACTGTTGTTGGAACATTAAAGAAACAGGATGTAGTTAAAGGACCTCCATTCACACACATACAAATACACATGCTACAATGATACCACTTCATGACAGTAGCTTACACGAATAAAGCTTTAGGCTCTGCTCCCCACCCACTGCAGTTCTGATTGTTGACATGTAGCTGTGCTTGGTGGTGTCATTTTTACATGCACTCAGGAGTTGTGGGGAAAATGTTGAGAAAGAAAGTAAAACAAGTGATGAAAGAAGGTGAAAGCTGTGCTACTGTTTGTTGTGTTTCAAATAAACTCCTGCATGGAGGAACATGCCACACTTGTGTTCATGCAGGGCTCATACTGGAAGCTCCTCTTTTCAGTAACACACTGGAATACTGAACTGTGATGACAAGTCGATGTGTCTCTCTCTCTCTCAAATAAAAGAACGTTTATATATACACTGATCAGCCATAACATTAAAACCACCTCCTTGTTTCTACACTCCCTGTCCATTTTATCAGCTCCACTTACCATATAGAAGCACTTTGTAGTTCTACAAAAACTGACTAGTCCATCTGTTTCTTTACATACTTTTTTTTTGCCTGATTTCACCCTGTTCTTCAATGGTCAGGACTCTCCCAGGACCACCACAGAGCAGGTATTATTTGGGTGGTGGATCATTCTCAGCACTGCAGTGACACTGACATGGTGGTGGTGTGTTAGTGTGTGTTGTGCTGGTATGAGTGGATCAGACACATTAATGCTGATGGAGTTTTTAAACACCTCACTGTCACTGCTGGACTGAGAATAGTCCACCAATCAAATATATCCAGCCGACAGCACCCCGTGGGCAGCGTCCTGTGACCACTGATGAAGGTCTAGAAAATGACCAACTCAAACAGCAGCAATCGATGAGCGATCGTCTCAAGGTGGACTTTACATCTACAAGGTGGACCAACTAGGTAGGAGTGTCTAATAGAGTGGACAGTGTGTGGACACGGTATTTAAAAACTCCAGCAGCTCTGCTGTGTCTGATCCACTCATACCAGCACAACACACACTAACACACCACCACCATGACAGTGTCACTGCAGTAATGATAATGATCCACCACCTAAATAATACCTGCTCTGTGGTGGTCCTGTGGTGGTCCTGACCATTGAAGAACAGGGTGAAAGCAGGTTAAAATAAGTATGCAGAGAAATAGATGGACTACAGTCAGTAATCGTAGAACTACAGTGCGTCTATATGGTAAGTACGTGTACATATATATCAAAAACCTACCTGATTTTGGACAGTGTTGGTTCTGCGGATTATAAAGTTTAACCTTCACTCTTCTCGTCTCTTTTTCTGTTTGAAGAACTAAATGCTCAGACCATAGGTAGCATTTTGTCTTTCCACTTTCCTTCCTTTTAAGCACTTTTCTGTTGCAATATTTAAGGCTCCGCTAATTATACGGGTTTGCAATTTACGTGCCCGATCCTTAATTATTCAGCAGAATGAGCGTATTGCAGTAAATGTGGGTGAGAGTTTCATCCTTGCTGTAATTAGCTCCTAATACTCAGTGTCACCGACTCAAAAGCACTAATTTGTCTGCTTAAAGTGACAACAGTGGCTCGTCCACTGGCCACAGATTAGAGTTTTAAAGAGGCCTGAACCCATCAGGAAGTGTGTGTGTGTGTGGTAAGCACAGTGTATCATAAAAGTGATCTGTGAATAGTAAGTGAGGGACTGCCTAGTGTAGCAGTGATTTAAGTGGGCCTTAAAGCTTTTTTTATTTTGAAACATTATTCTGTTGAGATGTATTGTTTCCTACTAATAATAGACCACCACCCACACCGTCACACTTCCACTGCTGTGTTTTCCACTTGATTTAATTGAGTTCCTAATATGAAATGCTATTTTTTCTCAAAGCTTATAATGATAATCTGTCTATAAAAGTTAGATTTGATTTACTTGTCTTGTCTGAAACAGCAAAGAACACTTGAAGATACGTTCCAACAGAGTGCCGTTTACTGCCAGCTCACTCGGAAACTGCCGTAACTTGATGACATCATTAACATGTGCCACTGATCTACAACTCGTCCGCAACGGTCATTCAGAAATTAAAACAACCTGATCTACTTAAACTTTTAGCATTTTAAAAAATCATCTACTTCCACATCTAAAAACACTGATTAAACACAATAAAAATCGCTTTAGAGATAAATAAGAGAGGTAAAGAGATAAAGAAAACCTACCTTGTACCCTATCTTGAACCTATCTTATCTCTTGAAGATCTCTCACATCCTCAACGATTAATCCATTAATGTTGTGAAATTAAACAAACTACACCGTTTCCCGTTTAGCCACAGACGTCCTCTTCAAAATCTAAATTAATAATCTAAAAACGTGACCGAACTCTAACAGAAAATCTCAACTCTGCGTCAATTCTAATTGGTCCATCACGTTTGATTGACATCCACATTTACCAATTGTAGACATTTTGTGTTGTGTGTGTAAAAGTAAAAATAAAAACAGCAGTTTTGCATAAGTGTGATGTTGTAGGTTCTATATTTATTCCTTTAGAATATTAGTTTCACAGTCTGAGCATTGTTATTTAGATAGCTAGTTTAACCATGGTGCATTGAGACATTTATTATTACTGCTTAGTTGTTTGAGAGGAGAAATGACGGTATCGGATTGGTATCGGTATCGGCAGATACTCAATTTGCAGTATTGGTATCGGACATGAAAAAATGGTATCGAGCCAGCCCTAGTTTGCAGTGAACCCTATTTTTGATTAAGGTTGAAAACTGGGAAGTTGCTTCCAATTGGAAAACAAAATACAAAACGGCATGTACCTAGTACCAATTAAATTTCAGTCCTCTCAGTTCCTAAACTCGTAACCCTTTATTGTTTTAAACAAAGGACATATCTGCCAGGACCTGTCTATGCTAGCACATCACGCATCAGCACAACAGCATGTCCGAGCTAGCGTGCATGGCTTACCTTAAGACCTTAAGTGTGCAATATGGACCATGGTAAACAATCAAAAGTGTGGCTTCAACACGACGAGTGTAGTACATGAGAGAAGTATTGACTTTGTTTATTCGGCAGCAGGAATTTTGCCCCGTTGCTGCTTGGACTTTTAGTATTCTGGAATGATTTATATTATTTGTAGTTCATAAAGTTTATATAAAGGTTTTTTCAGTCTATTTACTTTGTGATTGTTTAGTTAACACTAAAAAAAATAAGATTTGCTGGTAACTAAACATTTGACCTTTTGTTACTGCTTTGGAATCAAAAGGTAGTGGAATTGATAAGCAGAACTGAAATCAGATTTGAAATCACTACAGTGCAAACGATACCCAACCCTATTTTTGAATTGTTTATTTTGCATATTGAGTTAGGGACACTGATCTTAGCGGAGTCTATAGATTGCTGTTGTGATTTGTAAGTTGTTTTGGTATTTTTTTTTTTTTTTTTTGGCTTTTTGGATGAGCCTTGGAGGAATTTTATCATGCTGACCACTTCTGGATAGATTCACACATGGTTTAGACTCTCCATTTAAAGATTATGGCTCTTACTGTGGTTTGGTGGAACCCTAGACCTTGGCAACTATTCATAGACTAATATTAGGGATGTAACGATACACTCTACCCACAATGTGATGCGGTCCACGATACGATATTTTTTTTTTAAACAAAATGAAATTGAAGACACATCATGACAGTTTCATTTCATTATTTCTTAAAAAAATAAAATACTGTATTTGTGCTTATCTTGTATTTATCTAAATAATGAATGCCCTTTTATTTCTGAGGTGCAAAACAATGCTGAACATTTTCCTTTTTGTGTGAAAAAATCCTGAATTTAAATTTTAAAACAAATCCCACATTAAATAAATAAATGAATAATACAAATAAACAAATAAATTTGTCTGGAAAATTCAGAACCTGTCAACCCTGTAATGACGTCAACCAGGCAAGGTGAATAGCGCCAGTGCCCTCTGCTGTTTAAAGTGAATATCAATTCATTATACATGTAAACCAATTTGAATCGTTACACATGTGAATCGATTTTTAACTGTCTTGTGGTGCATCATCACATCCCGAACTATATTTAAACAGCTGGTTTCAAGCTCTTCTGGAATTGGCAGTGGAATTTTACAGTCTATTTCTGTGACCTATGAAGGTACACAGACCCGTTCTAGCATTAAAAGAAACTGCACAGTGGTACTTCCTCTGTTTGATTTTAACAGCAGTAGCACCAGATTAGCATTTGATTAGAGTTTGCGCAGCAGTGTGACAGGAAGGATAAAAACCATACATGTGTCATAAACTAGCAGAAGCTTGGTCGCAGCTACAGTAATTCCAGCGCTTTCAAACACATTAATACACTAATAATATTACTAATAATTTTAAACACACTACAGTATCAGTACAAGGATGCTGGTCCAAATATAGAGTCAGACCAGCACCACCAGTTTCTTAACTCCTTGTACAGTCTAGTTACTGAATCACAGTCTCTCACTCACTTGTATAGAGAAAAGTCCCAGGAAAACTAGTGACTGTGCTCTATCCCAACTCAGACTGGAAAGAAATTGTATTGGGTATTGAATATTAGCTTTTATAAATATACAACACTGGTAGCACAATGGCTAGTTTTCATCAGATGGCGGTAACCTTCCTGCTGTAAGTGAGAAATAAAGCTGTTTGTCTGATCCCTTCACACTGCTGACATTTAAAGCTGCTGATCTGCTGATGCACACAGTCGACATCTTAAAGAACAGAGTGGACTGATTTCACTTCACTTTATCTTCTGCTTTCTCTCACGTTTGCTCTAATATGACTTTTGAGTTGCGTACTTTCGAGTTGCAAACCTTGTTTGTCATTTTGGAATCAATAAGCAGCTGAATCGATAAGCAGAATCGGAATCACTTAGTACAAACGATACCCAAACCTATTTTTGAATTGTGTGTTTTGCATATTGAGGTAGTAACACTGATTTCAGGTGAGTCTCAAGATTACTGCAGGGCTTTTAAAGCTGTTCTGAAAGATTTTGTGACTCTCTGGATGAACCTTGGAGGAGTTATCACGCTGACCACTTCTGAATAATTCACAGATGGTTTAGATTCATCATTTTAATCTAAGATTCCACTCATCATTGCGGCAAGTATAGAGCAGATAGCTTTTTACTGAAGGTCTACTGCTGGATTCACAGTCATAGTGGCATAGAAGGTAATGAAAAAGCAGATAGCTTGGCGAAGGGAGCGAGAAACAAAGAGGTTGCTTGGAGATGCATCCCAATAACTGATGCCTACCCACAAATCAAAGATTACTGCAGAATAAAAGGGCAAGAAAATTGGTCCGGCAGTTTCCAAAACAAACTGCATGAAATAGCTCCCCACATTTGTGTTACAAACCCTTACAATTAAACATATTTTGTTAGAATGTCCTAGAATTTCAGCCATCAGAGACGACTTTTATAGGGTTGAGAAATGAATGACTTGTTCGAGAAGGTTCCTCCAATTACAATTCTGAACTTTTTAGACAGTCTTGATATAAAACAAATGATTTGAACAAATAATGTACAGTTTCGACATCTGTCTGTACCATGAATATAGCCAGTATGTTGCTGATATGGTAATACACCCAAACAAACAAAACAATGAGCTAAGTAGTCATGGGTAGTTGGGTAATATTCAGCGTTTGACAAGTCAGTGCAGAGACAAACATGGGTGGAGTTACCAGGTCACAGGTTTGAGTGGCACAAGAAGAAAAAGTGTTCACCATATCATCTTTGTGCCATGATAATGCCACAAGCAAGTCATCTATCAGCCGTGCTGTTTCAGCCAATCCCATGTATTTATAAGTGTGTTGATCTGCTCATAAACACCGCAAGCCATTACTGCAACTCGTCAAGATCATGTTTTGGAGGAAGCATGTGTTAGGCGCATTCGTTTTAAGTGATTAAAGACTAGACTGGCATAAAGTTGCCTCACAGCAAGAAGAACTTGGGTTCGATTTATTGAGTCTGAGTCTTTTTTGTGTGGAATTTGCATGGGTCTCCTTCAGAAGCTCCTACAAGTTCCTCCTACAAGTTCAAAAACATGGTCAGGTTAATTGGAGCTAATTAAAATTGCCATAAGTGTGTGTCTGTTCTGTAATGGACTGGCGACCTGTCCAGGGTGTTTCCTGCCTTTCATCTGACCCATTGTGACCCTGAACAGGATCATTTTTAAAACTTTATGGCCTCCTCAGTGTGGCCATGAAAGTACGTTGGACCATTTGGAAATTTCACACCCATGCTGACCTGTGAGGCAACCGAAGAAACACAAACCCATTCACCTCAGAATAACCTCGGGAGTCTGGTAGTGTTGAGACCACATGTGTTTGAGACCACATAATTGAGCAGTGTCCATGGTGACCAGGTTGTTTGATCGGTAAAGCACCTCAAAGAGTGGAGAGAGATGTTTATTGCTCTTTTTCCTCCTTTCCGTCCTCTATTAAAGTGAGTGAGTGTTTGTGTTTAAGTGTGGGGGTGTTTCTGGTTAACACCCTCATTTGGGGACTGAGTTGTAGCCTTCTTCTACCAACAGGGCTCATATTACTTGCTTTTGCACTGCGTAAGCTAGCTCTCGGCTGGTGACACATGTTGTTCCAGCACCAAGACGTTGCAGGTCAGTCTGGATCCAAAATACAAAATTTGGTGCCTGGGGATGACATCATTTTGTCACTGTGACAACTTAAAAAACAAGATAAAAAGCTAAAATCGTTTAGCATCAGCCCATGCTTAGTGGCCTTTATACCTCTTAGTCCTAGTAAAAGTGGTGTGGCCCTGGTACCTATTAGTCCTAGTGAAGGTGGTGTGGCCCTGGTACCTATTAGTCCTAGTGAAGGTGGTGTGGCCCTGGTACCTATTAGTCCTAGTGAAGGTGGTGTGGCCCTGGTACCTATTAGTCCTAGTGAAGGTGTTGTGGCCCTGGTACCTATTAGTCCTAGTAAAAGTGGTGTGGCCCTGGTACCTATTAGCCCTAGTAAAGGTGGTGTGGTCCTGGTACCTATTAGCCCTAGTAAAGGTGGTGTGGCCCTGGTACCTATTAGTCCTAGTAAAAGTGGTGTGGCCCTGGTACCTATTAGCCCTAGTGAAGGTGTTGTGGCCCTGGTACCTATTAGTCCTAGTGAAGGTGTTGTGGCCCTGGTACCTATTAGTCCTAGTAAAAGTGGTGTGGCCCTGGTACCTATTAGTCCTAGTGAAGGTGGTGTGGCCCTGGTACCTATTAGTCCTAGTGAAGGTGTTGTGGCCCTGGTACCTATTAGTCCTAGTGAAGGTGGTGTGGCCCTGGTACCTATTAGTCCTAGTGAAGGTGTTGTGGCCCTGGTACCTATTAGTCCTAGTAAAAGTGGTGTGGCCCTGGTACCTATTAGCCCTAGTAAAGGTGGTGTGGTCCTGGTACCTATTAGCCCTAGTAAAGGTGGTGTGGTCCTGGTACCACTTAGTCCTAGTAAAAGTGGTGTGGCCCTGGTACCTATTAGCCCTAGTAAAGGTGGTGTGGTCCTGGTACCTATTAGCCCTAGTAAAGGTGGTGTGGCCCTGGTACCTATTAGTCCTAGTAAAAGTTGTGTGGCCCTGGTACCTATTAGTCCTAGTAAAAGTTGTGTGGCCCTGGTACTAGTAAAGGTGGTGTGGCCCTGGTACCTATTAGTCCTAGTAAAAGTTGTGTGGCCCTGGTACTAGTAAAGGTGGTGTGGTCCTGGTACCTCTTAGGCCTAGTAAAGGTGGTGTGGCCCTGGTACCTATTAGTCTTAATAAAGGTTGCGTGGCCTTTCTCAGGGCATGTCTCAGAGCCTCTTATTTATTTATTTTTTTTGAAGGAAGCATGTCTGTCTTAGTAAAAGTAAAGGAAGCATGTCTCAGAGCGTCTCAGTCCCAGTGAAGGAAGCATGTCTCAGAGCGTCTCAGTCCCAGTGAAGGAAGCATGTCTCAGAGGCTGTCAGTCCCAGTAAAGGAAGCATGTCTCAGAGCTTGTCAGTCCCAGTAAAGGAAGCATGTCTCAGAGCTTGTCAGTCCCAGTAAAGGAAGCATGTCTCAGAGCTTGTCAGTCCCAGTAAAGGAAGCATGTCTCAGATGCTGTCAGTCCCAGTAAAGGAAGCATGTCTCAGATGCTGTCAGTCCTAGTAAAGGAGACAAGTCTCAGAACCTACAAGTCTCAGTAAAGGAAGCATGTCTCAGAGCCTGCCAGTCCTAGTGAAGGAAGCATGTCTCAGATGCTGTCAGTCCTAGTAAAGGAGACAAGTCTCAGAACCTACAAGTCTCAGTAAAGGAAGCATGTCTCAGAGCTTGTCAGTCCCAGTAAAGGAAGCATGTCTCAGATGCTGTCAGTCCTAGTAAAGGAGACAAGTCTCAGAACCTACAAGTCTCCGTAAAGGAAGCATGTCTCAGATGCTGTCAGTCCTAGTAAAGGAGACAAGTCTCAGAACCTACAAGTCTCAGTAAAGGAAGCATGTCTCAGAGCTTGTCAGTCCCAGTAAAAGAAGCATGTCTCAGAGCCTGCCAGTCCCAGTCAAAGAAAGCATGTCTCAGAGGCTGTCAGTCCCAGTATAGGAAGCATGTCTCAGAGTGTGTCAGTCCCAGTAAAGGAAGCATGTCTCAGAGTGTGTCAGTCCCAGTAAAGGAAGCATGTCTCGGAGCCGGTCAGTCCCAGTAAAGGGAGCATGTCTCAGAGTGTGTCAGTCCCAGTAAAGGATGCATGTCTCAGAGCTGGTGAGTCCCAGTAAAGGAAGCATGTCTCAGAGCCTGTCAGTCCCAGTAAAGGAAGCATGTCTCAGAGCCTGCCAGTCCCAGTCAAGGAAGCATGTCTCAGAGGCTGTCAGTCCTAGTAAAGGAGACAAGTCTCAGAACCTACAAGTCTCCGTAAAGGAAGCATGTCTCAGATGCTGTCAGTCCTAGTAAAGGAGACAAGTCTCAGAACCTACAAGTCTCAGTAAAGGAAGCATGTCTCAGAGCTTGTCAGTCCCAGTAAAAGAAGCATGTCTCAGAGCCTGCCAGTCCCAGTCAAAGAAAGCATGTCTCAGAGGCTGTCAGTCCCAGTATAGGAAGCATGTCTCAGAGTGTGTCAGTCCCAGTAAAGGAAGCATGTCTCAGAGTGTGTCAGTCCCAGTAAAGGAAGCATGTCTCGGAGCCGGTCAGTCCCAGTAAAGGGAGCATGTCTCAGAGTGTGTCAGTCCCAGTAAAGGATGCATGTCTCAGAGCTGGTGAGTCCCAGTAAAGGAAGCATGTCTCAGAGCCTGTCAGTCCCAGTAAAGGAAGCATGTCTCAGAGCCTGCCAGTCCCAGTCAAGGAAGCATGTCTCAGAGGCTGTCAGTCCTAGTAAAGGAGACAAGTCTCAGAACCTACAAGTCTCAGTAAAGGAAGCATGTCTCAGAGCCCGTCAGTCCTAGTGAAGAAGACCTATCTCGGAGCTCTTCAGTCTTAGTAAAGGAGACAAGTCATAGAACCTACAAGTCTCAGTGAAGGAAGTATGTTTCACAGCATGTCAGTCTTAGTGATGTAGGTATGTCTTAAATTCTGTCAGTCCCAGAGATAGATACATGTCTTAGAGCTTGCCAGATCCAGTGAAAGAGAGATGTCTCGGGACCTACAAGTCCTAGTCAAGGAGGCATGTCTCAGAGCCTGTCAGTCTTAGTGATGTAGGTATGTTTTAAAGCTTGTCATTCGCAGAGATGGATCCATTTCTCAGAGCCTGCCAGATACAGTGAAAGAGAGATGTCTCAGGACCTACAAGTCCTAGTCAAGGAGGCAGGTCTCAGAGCCTGTCAGTCTTAGTGATGTAGGTATGTCTTAAAGCCTGTCAGTCTTAGTGATGGATACATGTCTTAGAGCCTGCCAGATACAGTGAGAGATGTCTCAGGACCCACAAGTCCTAGTCAAGGAGGCATGTCTCAGAGCCTGTCAGTCTTAGTGATGTAGGTATGTTTTAAAGCTTGTCATTCGCAGAGATGGATCCATTTCTCAGAGCCTGCCAGATCCAGTGAAAGAGAGATGTCTCAGGACCTACAAGTCCTAGTCAAGGAGGCATGTCTCAGAGCCTGTCAGTCTTAGTGATGTAGGTATGTCTTTAAGCCTGTCAGTCCCAGAGATGGATACATGTCTTAGAGCCTGCCAGATACAGTGAAAAAGAGATGTCTCAGGACCTACAAGTCCTAGTCAAGGAGGCATGTCTCAGAGCCTGTCAGTCTTAGTGAAAAAGAGATGTCTCAGGACCTACAAGCCCCAGTCAAGGAGGCATGTCTCAGAGCCTGTCAGTCTTAGTGATGTAGGTATGTTTTAAAGCCTGTCAGTCCCAGAGATGGATACAAGTCTCAGAACCTTCCGGTCTTAGTGACACAGACATGTCTTAGAGCCCTTAGTCTGTAAATGCTTTAAATAGTAAATATGTTAAGTGTCTCTATGACTCCAACCAGTTCATTGGAAACCTGCTGTTACAGAAAATGGCAATTATACCCAAATGGCCAGTAAGCATTTCAGTTCTTAATGACCACAGAACCTATTAAGTGACTCTAAAGAGAACAATTAAGATAAAAAATGTACTTAATCTGTAGTAGAAGTACCCCAGAATATCCTCATAGTTTAACCAGCTTATTAGGGGCACACAACCCGAGGATCTGCAGGACGTTCACTTCTCAGAATTGCAGTTTAACGGCTGGAGAAGGATGGACCGTATGTGTGCGCACATGGCACTTATCTGTACTAACTGTACTTCTGAAAAGTGAGAAATGAAGGTGCCCGTTTGATCCGCATACACCGCTGACATTTAAAGCTGTCGATCCGCCGATGCACGGAGGCAACGCTACGTGTCGAAATACAGACTGGACCGATTTCACTTCAGTGTTTTTCTTGTGTTTTTTTTTCTCTTTCTCACAATTACTTTTAACCTTGTCCGCTCTAAATTGCACCCATCATCGGAGCAGAGAGGATGACATTCCGGCAACCCTCAGTGCGGCAAGCTTCAGTCTTCCACTTCCTTCGTCTTGCAGCTTGACCTCGTGCCTCCTTCACCACCCGGAATGCTTAATGGCACTCGGCTGATATCGTCTCGTGCTTTTTTATCAACGATATGGGACAAGGTGTATCTTTGACTTGCCCTTCTGTTCTCTTATCACTCGTTTGGATGCGGGATGAAGGTGGGCATAGCAGGGCTCCTGCCAGACGTGTGTGTGTGTTTGTGTGGATAATCTATTAGATAAATGAAGTTGGGCTTGGGCTGGTGACTCGACCCTGCTGATTCTGAGGCTTTAAAGGCTGATTGGCCAATAATGGATGGTGGAAGGAAACAGTGCCTGCTGTGCCATTTAACGAGGCATCTTTAAGGGCAGTTATGGTAGAACAGCACTCGGTGAAAGGCCACTGTGTCTGGACAGTGCTCTTTCACTTATTATTAAGCCTGTTTTTTTTTTTTTTTTTCTTTGAGTTTCTTAGGCCATTTTGCAGAACCTATGCTATTTCTGTCCCCAGGACATTATATGTATAAATGTATAATTAACTTTAAAATGCATTTTTCATTGAGCAAAGTGTGCTGCACATTATAACACTGAAAAAATAGATTTTATTTTATGTCCCCACACTAACACCACTTCACAATGAAATATAATGAGTAATATTACATGTTTTAGTCACTTCCCCAGGTTTTCAGTCAGTGTTGTTACCCTAGCATATTAATCCTTCTAAAAGTTTTGGAAATATTACACAAGTCACATTTTTTCTATTTATTTATGCATTTTCTCCCATTTTCTCCCAATTTGTCTTCCGCTTCTGGGGGATCCCTAATTGCAGTCAAGGTGTGTATATTGCTGCTCACGCCTCCTCCAACCTGCGCACAGCTTTTTGCGGGACCCCTTTTCACCCATGCTTTCTGCACAGGTGCCTCTCTATCTGCCAATCAGGGTCCTTACACAGTGTTTGAAGACCCCACCCACATAGTCCGGTCATCCCGTCCTAGCAAAAATGTGTCTGCTACAGGCACTGCCAATTATGCCCGCTAGATGGCGCCCAGCCGACCGGTGGCAATGCCGAGTTTCGAACCGAGGAGTTCAGAATTTCGGCGCTGGTGTGCTAGCGGAATATCCCGCTGCGCCACCTGGGCGCCCACAAGTCACATTTTCAACAGAGATGTACATTTCCCCCTGTATGTATGAACTCCATGCTGCTGTATTTCATGTATTTACTGATTCTATGTTAAAAAGCGCAGCGGTAAAAACACTCTAGCGCACTAAAGCTGGGATCTCGAATACATCATATCGAATCTCAGCTCTGCCATCCGGCTCCACCGAGCAGCTACGTGAGCAACAATTGGCCTGTTGTTAATATAGGGTTGGGGTATTAAGCCGGATAGGGTCTCCTCGTAACTAATTACAATTGCAATTATGACCTCTGCTGGCTGATTGATGGTGCCTGCACAGAGGCGGGGAAAGAGTGCGTTGATCAGGGTGTGTCTCTCCGTACACAAGGATGATTCGCATATATGCACTCGCCTAGTGTGGGTGACAAAATGCATATGGCTGCTGCCCACGTGTCGAAGGGGGTGTGGGTTAGCTTTGTTCTCCAGGAAGCTTGATGCAATCGGGCAATTGAATTTAGCTGTGTGAATTTATTGGATGAAGGAACTTGAAATTGGTGCCACATATATAAAAGGATATTGAAGGTTGTTGACATTATTCCTGTGTTCATCACTCCAAAATTGTGCAGTATGTATAAGAGGACAGTATCATCTCGAAATATGATGTACGGTGCACCCGTTTTAGGTAACTGCCTAATATTTGTTGGCTGTTATACAATGATGCATGATGCGTCATGATGCAGCAGTTTGTGGGTTGGCGTCATTTGGTGGATGGACGAGATAAATGGTGACTCATGCTGTGGTGACTAATGAAATGCTGTCACCATTGCTCAAGGGTCCAGTTAATGAATCGTTATGCTCCCACAGTAGATGACCAAACACGCTGGGCGTCCTGAGGGGAACCCAAGACGGGCGCTCCCCTCAATATGTTAGTCACCCCTACTTATTATATAGTACAGATGTTTCAGAAGAAGGCCTTTATTTGTCATATATACATACACTGATCAGCTCCACTTACCATATAGAAGCACTGTGTAGTTCTACAGTACAATTACTGACTAGTCCATTTCTCTGCATACTTTTTTAGCCTGCTTTCACCCTGTTCTTCAATGGACAGGACCCCCACAGAGCAGGTATTATTTAGATGATGGATCATTCTCAGCACTGCAGTGACACTGACAATGGTGGTGGTGTGTTAGTGTGTGTTGTGCTGGTATGAGTGGATCAGACACAGCAGCACTGCTGGAGTCTACTCTATTAGACGCTCCTACCTAGTTGGTCCACCTTGTAGATGTAAAGTCCACCTTGAGACGATCGCTCATCTATTGCTGCTGTTTGAGTGAGTTGGTCATCTTCTAGACCTTCATCAGTGGTCACAGGACGCTGCCCACGGGCCGCTGTTGTCTGGATATTTTTGGTTGGTGGACTATTCTCAGTCCAGCAGTGACCATGAGGTGTTTAAAAACTCCAGCAGCACTGCTGTGTCTGATCCACTCATACCAGCACAACACACACTAACACACCACCACACCACCACCATGTCAGTGTCACTGCAGTGCTGAGAATGATCCACTACCCAAATAATACCTGCTCTGTAGTGTTCCTGGGAGAGTCCTGACCATTGAACAACAGCATGAAAGGGGGCTAACAAAGCATGCAGAGACACAGATGGACTACAGTCAGTAATTGTAAAACTGTATGGTAAGTGGAGCTGATAAAATGCACAATGAGTGTAGAAACAAGGAGGTGCTTTTAATGTTATAGCTGATCGGTGTATATATAGTAACTTCCGTGGGCTGAACAGAGCACTGACGTCAACTGTATTTAACGCATTTGGAATGAATTGGAACATCGATTGCAGGCCAGGCTCAC
Organism: Trichomycterus rosablanca; assembly: GCF_030014385.1. Classification (NCBI taxonomy): domain Eukaryota; kingdom Metazoa; phylum Chordata; class Actinopteri; order Siluriformes; family Trichomycteridae; genus Trichomycterus; species Trichomycterus rosablanca. The sequence continues at coordinate 11,971,887 of NC_086005.1, forward strand.
ATTAGTGCCTGACTTTACAAATGCCCTTTTAACTGGCACCCACTCTCACAGAGTAATTTTTAAGCCTGAGACCCTTCCTACCTGTAAATACCCCCTTAGAGTTTTCTCGAATCCATTCTCATCACCAGTAGCAACAAGGCCGAACAAACACATCAGACTCACACAACTCCCCTGTCTAAAAGGATGAGCCACATTTCCGCTTGATTGGCACTTGCTTGGTCTCTCCAAACAGCCCTTTTATCTACCAGTTTGCACACGTGTGCCATGTCAGTAGCCTCAAAATCATGAAAAGTAAAGGAGCCAAAAGCTTTCAGGTGCACTCAGTGTAAACTCTCACTGTAATCGTTCTTTCTCTTTACATTCGCCTCTTCACTCCTCCCTCCCGTCCCTCTTCCCGTCCCTCTTCCCGTCCCTCTTCCCGTCCCTCATGTGTGAAGAGTTGCGGTGGCGTGTCCCCCGCGCTACAGGATTAGCTCCACTCATTTGGAGCCCTGCAGATGTGGCCTTTGAGATTGAAATGAGCGCTCCTCTGCATAGACCGAGTTAGGAGACATTTCTAAAGGAGGGAACCCGTAAAAGAAAACAAAAAAGGAAGGTTTGAATTGGTCTCACTTCAGTTTTTTTGTTCTTTACTGCCAGTGTCGGGATGAAGTTTTTGGGGAGGTAATAATATAGGTGCAGCTCATTTGCATGGTGATGCGTTTGTTGTCTCACACATAAACATTTACATTTATTCACTGAATTGGTGCTTTTATCCAAATCCGAGTGCAGAGAGGATAAAAGAACCAACAGCAATACAAGCGTGTGAGTTTCCCACAACTGAGCAGGAACAGATGTATGTGGGCACTCCTCCTAATTACTGAGTTCAGGTGTTTCAGACACACCAATTGCAGTTTGATGTGGTGGAACATTGGCAACCTGCACAAACCTTTAAACTCAACCCTATTGGGATGAATTAGAACATCGATTGCAATAGATTTATACCCATAGTAGAGATCTGTATGTTGGGCTGTGGGCATCATTACAGGATTGTGTTCTTCTGAACTCTTTGAAGTCATGGCTAATGAGGACTTGCAAAATAAGAAACAAAAAATTTAAACGTTAGAATTTTTTAAGTATTATTATTATTATTATTATTTTATATAATTAGGTATAATTAGTATATAGCAATTATAAAATATAGTATAAAATATAATATAAAAATCTAATAAGAAAATATATAATAATAACAATACTATTACTACTGCTACTACTACTAAAAATCATAACATTAATAACAGTAATAATAATAATAGTAACAAAAGCAATAATATTAATAGTAATCATAATGTCAATGGTACTACTAAAATTAATAGCTATAATAATAACTATAATAATATAATAACAAAATAATAATAATAGCTATATTAAAAACAATAATAATATAATGACCAACAATAATAATAATAATAGCTATATTAGTAACAATAATATAATGACCAACAACAATAATAATAATAGCTATATTAATAACAATAATAATATAATGACCAATAATAATAATAGCTATATTAGTAACAATAATAATATAACAATAATACTAACAATAATAATAATAATAATAAAATAATAATAGCTATAATATCAGTGATAATAAGAGCTATAATGTAATAGCTATAATAATAACTATAATAATATAACAATAATACTAACAATAATAATAATTATCAAAAATATTAATAATAACAATAATAATAGCTATAATATAATAATAGCTATAATAATACTATAATACAATAACAGTAATACTAACAATAATAATAACAATAATAATACTAATAAATGTCAATATCAATAATAATAATAATAGCTGTATTAATAACTATAATGTAATAACAATAATAATAGTAATAATAATATCAATAATAATAACAATAATAATAATAATAATAGTATATTATTAGTAATTGTTATTATTATTAATTGCTATAATAATAACTATAATAATATAATAACAATAATACTAACAATAATAATAATATTAATAATATCAATAATAAATAACAATAAAAATATCAATAATTTTATTATTAATAATAATAATAGCTATATTAATAACTATAATAATATAATAACAATAATATTATTAATAATAATGATAATAGCTATATTAATAACTATAATATTATAATAACAACAATAATAACATGTTATACATGTTTCCATGGCCCATATGTATTAAAAATCAAATGTTTTTTTAAACACCAAATGTAAGGTTTCTATGTTTTGTCTCTGAAAGAAATCACGTGACTTTATACTCCAGGTAAGATCTGGACCATGCTTCATGCTTTTTCTTCTCACTCAGTCTCCAGTGAGCAAACGACGAGAGGAGAGAGAAACCGGCTAACGAAAAGAAATGAACAAAGGAGTAAATAAAGCAGCCACGGTTTGGTGCCGAGCTTTTCGACGCGACTAATTCATGCTGGCCGGAACCCAAGTGCGGTGATTAAAGCATGCGTGATGAGTGACAGCGGCGGCGGTGCAGCAAACATGTTCACCTGGGATCACACAGCCAATTATACCGCACTTAGAGACTGAAATGAAACCTGGATGCTTTGAACATTCACGCTTTATACTCAGTATGTTTAAGAGGAATTTAATGCCTGTTTTATTTTTACATCATGCATCAGCGATAATCACACGTGTTTCTCCAGCGGCCGTCCAGATCTTTTGGACCACTGGTATTCCCATAATGCAACGGGCTCGTAGGCTTTAATGGTGCGTGCTGTTGTTATGGCCCTGCGAGAGTTTAGCGCGTTTCTCGCCTTCGTTTACGAGCAGCGTGAAATAAAGGAAGCAGTCGAGCTTACAAGTGTTTTGGCTCGCTCATTAAGCGCCATCTTCAAGTGCCGCAGACGCCGCAGCCACAAAGTGCCAACATCGATGTTCTTCATTATGGGGGAATTGATCCGGTGGCTCGCTTTCAGAACGCTGCCCACATGCACGCTTGTAAATAGGAGAGTGCCTAATTAAGATTAATCAATGCTGCTTTATGGTACGGCCACACGCGCTTCGATCCGGTAACCAGCTGGGCTCCGGCGTTTCCTTGCGTCTTCCCGCTCTTTTGCGTTTTCGTGACAAATCCTAACGTAATTATAGAACCAGAGGGGTACAGGGAGGACTGGAGGGAGCAGATGAACTGTCATCTTGGTTTCCTAGGTGTTGTCTCTTTTCTCTCATCTTGCTTTAGGGGAGGTCTGAATGACTTGATCTCTTTTGATTTAGATTTATTAGGCTTGTGCTGATATTCAACTTCATCCGTTATGTTAGCTAACAAGATACTGCAGGGTCAATATGCTTGTAGAGTAGAATAGAATAGAATCTTTGTCACTATACACAGATACAATGAAATTGTGTATGGCATCTATCTCTCCAATAGAGGTAGTACTTTTTTTTTAACTCTATTTATCAAGAATTTCAAAAGCAAATGACAATCAACTTCCAGTGCATTTTTCCCAGCATCGTACCAACTTTTTAATGCCATCAGCAAAAAATGCTTTTGGTTGAGCGTGTAGTCACTGATGCACCACTGCTTTCACATCATCACCACATGAAAATCTTCTTCCCCTTAAAGCTTCCAAAGGAGCGCCCAAAAAGGTGGAAATCAGATGGTGCTAAATCCGGACTATAAGCTCTCTCTCAGTCTCTTAGACATGACCAATTACTGCTCCTCCCACCCTCATTGTTTCCTACCAAAATATTAAAGTGCGGAAACTTTTTGAAGATCCCTTATGATTAGATAGTATTATGTTGTATTTAGTATTTAGGAGTATTTAGTGGTGTCGCGTATACACCACCACGTTGGCTATATATCTGTGGGCGGTACTAGATTAGTGGTTAAGGGACTAGATGAGTAATCAGAAAGACACTGGTTCTACTGTGTAACCCTTGGTGGAACGAGGCCTTTGATGGCTTTGATTGTATTGGGTCACAGTTTTAGGTGACTGGATAAAAAATTTATACCAAATGCCTAAAGATGTCAAATAAATAAGTAAATAAATACAAAAGAATAATAATATCACTGTTACTGCATTGCTTGGAATGGTCCACTTTGGTCCCTGTCCATTGGTGGATTAGGAATAAGTGGCTGGCAAGGATGGTGGAAGTGGAATAAATGAACAAATAAAAGCCTAAATAAAACATTTTATTAAATGCTAGATCACCGTGAGGTGGCATAACAGCTTAAGGTGGATTTCAGTCTTCCAGAATTGTCCCTCACATGGTGTTTTGTTGATGGTTATTGAGCTAATTAAGACCTAACGTCAGTTTAAAATCTCAGAGGTGTTCAGTCCAGCTAAGACCTTTTGACTGAGCATATCGTAGCATATGATTTACATTATTTCTACACTCACAAAACGATGTACATTGTTATCTGTTGGAATATACTGTAACTGTTCCTTATAATGACCAGTCAGAACAGGCAGAGGTGTCAAACTCAATCTTATAGAGGGCCAAAATGATAAACCAGGACTATGTCAAGGGCCCAACCAGGCCAGCATTTATTAAACCGAATATTGGATAAAAGTGCAAAAATAAAATATATTATTTGATTATGGCTACACCAGCTCCACACACAAAGCAAGTTGGTTTGCCATAGTTCACTTTTTGTTTTGCCAGTTCTTTGGTAAAGCTTGTTTTCAAATTAAAAGTGATGAGCGTAATTGACTTCTTACCGGATAAATATGTAATATAGTGAGGGAAAGGTGTACCTGGGTTTGCAGATCTTAGCATACTTGCTGTTGCAGTGCATGTAGTACTTGTAGTATCCAGATCCTATATACTAGCGGGGTGGATAAAATTGTATCTCAGGCTTTTAGTTTGACATGTCTGGTGTATGGCAGGGTTTTTCAACCTTTTTTTCAAGCGACCCACATTTTGTCCATTATTTGATCCATGAAGCGACCCAGGCAACACAAACAATGCATCAATGCATCAATACGAAACACAAAATAAAATATAGTTAATTAATAAAAATGTTGGCCATCTGGTGCCACTGTAATTTACAAGATGTAACGTAAAGCCTTTACAAGGGGGGCGTTTGTGTACAAGTTCATTTCGTTTTAACGTACCTTTTAAAATGAGTTTACGACCCACTCTGGTGTATGGTATTAACCTGCCTACTTTTTGAGAATATGAAACACCATCGAAACATTACCCAGCAGTGCAGTCTTTGCGACTGAAGCTTCTGCCATCTGTCCCTAATAATGCATGTGGCTGAGAGTCCAAGACCATGACTAACATCAGTCTGGGTGAGAGGGAAGATGTTCCTGGCCTCCTTTTGATCAGAGTGAACTTGATCAGCCCTGACCGTGGCATGGGGGTAGGTAGTACTCACCCCTAAACTTGATAATTTAGTCAGTAATGAAGCATGAGCTGCTCTTTAAAAAGAGGCACACTGGCTGTATGTACCTGAGAAATGCACATTTATTATCTCTGTTTGGTTGGTAGCTGTGATGAGTAAGATCCCAAATTCAGTCAAGTATACCCTATAAATCCATGTTTGCTCTCAGATTTTGCAAATTGTCTCTGAGTGCGACCGACACTGCCCAAAAATGCCAACCTCCTAGGCAACTTTCTTTCAAATGGAATGCTGGGATGTTGACTTTCAATAGATTCTTCGTCTCTTTGTTACTCTCCCATTTTGTTTCTCCTCATCCCTTCCCTCTCCGACACTTTCCCTCACTGTCTTTTCACGGTCTTTTCTCTGCCCAAAGCTATCCTCATGCCCATTTCGAATCACTCTGTCCCCCCCTTCAACCCCCTTCCTCTATTCCACCATGCCATCCAGCCCTCATTTATTATTCATTATCTCCCATCCAAATCCAAATTTCATCTGAAAATGAAAAATGGTAATTAGGCCGAGATGAGAATGCTATCCGTATCGGTGCTCTCGGGTGGCACAAAAGGTGCGTATCTGCCATGGAGCTTTCCCAATTCCAGCGTGGCTCCAAGTCTGATAAAAATCAAGTCGAATTCTCTGCGTTCCCAAGGTGCCCCACCCCAGAGGTATTGTCCATTTCAGCCATCAGAAACTTATCAAACTAAAACCCCTCATTCAACCCCGAGCGTTTAATAATTTCTTAACACAATATACAGTGTATCACAAAAGTGAGTACACCCCTCACATTTCTGCAAATATTTCATTATATCTTTTCATGGGACAACACTATAGACATGAAACTTGGATATAACTTAGAGTAGTCAGTGTACAACTTGTATAGCAGTGTAGATTTACTGTCTTCTAAAAATAACTCAACACACAGCCATTAATGTCTAAATGGCTGGCAACATAAGTGAGTACACCCCACAGTGAACATGTCCAAATTGTGCCCAAAGTGTCAATATTTTGTGTGACCACCATTATTATCCAGCACTGCCTTAACCCTCCTGGGCATGGAATTCACCAGAGCTGCACAGGTTGCTACTGGAATCCTCTTCCACTCCTCCATGATGACATCACGGAGCTGGTGGATGTTAGACACCTTGAACTCCTCCACCTTCCACTTGAGGATGCCCCACAGGTGCTCAATTGGGTTTAGTCCATCACCTTTACCTTCAGCTTCCTTAGCAAGGCAGTTGTCATCTTGGAGGTTGTGTTTGGGGTCGTTATCCTGTTGGAAAACTGCCATGAGGCCCAGTTTTCGAAGGGAGGGGATCATGCTCTGTTTCAGAATGTCACAGTACATGTTGGAATTCATGTTTCCCTCAATGAACTGCAGCTCCCCAGTGCCAGCAACACTCATGCAGCCCAAGACCATGATGCTACCACCACCATCCTTGACTGTAGGCAAGATACAGTTGTCTTGGTACTTCTCACCAGGGCGCCGCCACACATGCTAGACACCATCTGAGCCAAACAAGTTTATTCTGGTCTCGTCAGACCACCGGGCATTCCAGTAATCCATGTTCTTGGACTGCTTGTCTTCAGCAAACTGTTTGCGGGCTTTCTTGTGCGTCAGCTTCCTTCTGGGATGACGACCATGCAGACCGAGTTGATGCAGTGTGCGGCGTATGGTCTGAGCACTGACAGGCTGACCTCCCACGTCTTCAACCTCTGCAGCAATGCTGGCAGCACTCATGTGTCTATTTTTTAAAGCCAAACTCTGGATATCACGCCGAACACGTGGACTCGACTTCTTTGGTCGACCCTGGCGAAGCCTGTTCCGAGTGGAACCTGTCCTGGAAAACCGCTGTATGACCTTGGCCACCATGCTGTAGCTCAGTTTCAGGGTGTTAGCAATCTTCTTATAGCCCAGGCCATCTTTGTAGAGAGCAACAATTCTATTTCTCACATCCTCAGAGAGTTCTTTGCCATGAGGTGCCATGTTGAATATCCAGTGGCCAGTATGAGAGAATTGTACCCAAAACACCAAATTTAACAGCCCTGCTCCCCATTTACACCTGGGACCTTGACACATGACACCAGGGAGGGACAACGACACATTTGGGCACAATTTGGACATGTTCACTGTGGGGTGTACTCACTTATGTTGCCAGCTATTTAGACATTAATGGCTGTGTGTTGAGTTATTTTCAGAAGACAGTAAATCTACACTGCTATACAAGCTGTACACTGACTACTCTAAGTTATATCCAAGTTTCATGTCTATAGTGTTGTCCCATGAAAAGATATAATGAAATATTTGCAGAAATGTGAGGGGTGTACTCACTTTTGTGATACACTGTAATTATTACTCAGAATTGAAAGTTTTTGGGTGGTTCGCTTTGCCCGGTTTATGTGGTGCCTTCTGTGTATGTGCATGTTATAGGCTCTCTTTATTTCATCCAACAAATAGACCCTCATAAGCTCTCATTTCGGGTGCCTAACCCCACATGTACTGTCCATTACAGGCATCAGAAATCAAAACTGAAACCTACAGACAATGTAGCCACTGGAATAAAGTGTTAAAAAGGCTCACAATCACTCAAAAGTTTGGACACCTGATTGAAGTGTATTGAATCTGGTCTGATTGAGTGAAGATAAATAAGCTAAGACTTGCTAAACAGAATTGAGAACTCCTTTAATCTTGGTAAAGAACTGAGAGAAATGAATACGTTTGGTGGCTATAGATTGGACAACTGCTTTATATGGCCAACAGTATTTGATCACCTGAATGAATATGAGCTTGCTGGACATCCCATTTCCGAAACAAGTACTAATAAAATAGTGACCCCTACACCGACTAGGCATAATATTATGACCACTGACAGGTGAAGTGAATAACACTGATTATCTCTTCATCATGGCACCCGTTAGTGGGTGGGATATATTAGGCAGCAAGTGAACATTTTATCCTCAAAGTTGATGTATTAGAAGCAGGAAAAATGGACAAGCGTGAGGATTTGAGAGAGTTTGACAAGGGCCAAATTGTGATGGCTAGACAACTGGGTCAGAGCATCTCCAAAACTGCAGCTCTTGTGGGGTGTTCCCGGTCTGCAGTGGTCAGTATTTTTCAAAAGTGGCCCAAGGAAGGAACAGTGGTAAACCGGCGACAGGGTCATGTGCGGCCAAGGCTCATTGATGCACGTGGGGAGCGAAGGCTGACCCGTGTGGTCCGATCCAACAGGCGAGCTACTGTACTGGAATGGTTTGAGGAGCACAACGACGAGGTTGAGGTGTTGACTTGGCCTCCAAATTCCCCAGATCTCAATCCAATCGAGCATCTGTGGGATGTGCTGGACAAACAAGTCCAAACCATTGGAAACCCCACTTCGCAACTTACAGGAGTTAAAGGATCTGCTGCTAACATCTTTGTGCCAGATACCACAGCACACCTTCAGGGGTCTAGTGGAGTCCATGCCTCAAAGGGTAGGGGCTGTTTTGGCAGCAAAAGGGGAACCAACACAATATTAGGAAGTTGGTCATAATGTTATGCCTGATCGGTGTATGTGTTCATTTCAGCTCTTTTGAGAAAGCGTCTTACAAAACTTTGAAGTATGTCTGTGAGAATTTGTGCTTATTTAGTCAAACGAGCATTTGTGTGACTGGGCACTGATGTTAGTCAGTAAAGCTTCAATTGATGTTCCAGTTCATTCCAAACATGTTTAGTGGAGCTGAAGTCAGGGCTCTGCAGGCCACTTGAGTTTCTTTGCTTTGTGCACAGGTCACAGTCATGCTGGAACTGGAAAGGGCCTTCCCTAAGCTGTTGATGCAGTTTGACGCATATACTTTTCTTTATATAATGAATTTATTACACCTGTTAGCAATTGTTGTGGCTGATAGGTGTCCCAGTACTACTGCATGTATGGTGTATGAGTGAATGAGTCAGTCTCCAATAGATTGACATCTGCTTAGAAGAGTTGAAGGTAATAGAGGAAGAGGACGGCCAGCTACCAGATGGATAATAAGTCATTAAGAATCCCGAAGACTCGAATAGGAGACAGGATGGTTGCCAGGAGTCAGAATCGACTTGATGGCACTTAATTAGATAAGCTGTTATAAAACAAACCAAAATTATGTGGACACTTGACCAGGAGTTTGCTGGACAGCCCATTCCAAAGTGCACTAATATGATCATTATATGGCCATTGACGTATGGCCATATGTTGTCCCAGACTTTACAGCTTTAAAAGGCTTTTAAATTTTTGCAAAGCCTTAACCCAAGATTTTGGATGGTGTCTATGGGAATGTGTGCCCATTCTGTTTAAAGAGCATTGATAAGGATACTCCTGGAAAGTCTTTTTAGCCATAAAGTAATGCATCGTCTACATTTAAGGTTTCCAATGTGTCTTTTAATGACCGTAAAGGCAACTTTTGTTGTTGTCCACCACACATCAAGGTTAATATGGATGAAAATGGACATTTATTTAGGGATCTGATCAAAGCGGACTCAAAATGGACCAACACAACGTCGTTCCATGGGCCAATTTAAGTCAGGTCAGGCTTGCTCGATAATGAATGGGACTCGCTGGCTGTCTGTCTTTCTCTCTGCGTTTGTCTGTAGTGACCATCAGTAAGAGGAGTGTGTTTTGGCTAGGAACAGATAGTCAGAGAGGGTTTTTTTTTTCCTCAAATGAGAAGCGAGGCTGCGGTTTCCAACGTGTGTGACTAAGTAGGACAAGGAAATTGATGGCCCTTCGCTGTTAGCTGACCTACATAGAGACACAGACAAAATAGTTCTCTCTGCATTCACACAGAACACATACTTGTGCACATGCATGCACATGAGAAACTGAGAGGAATCACAAGCTGGTGCCTTTTGTTAGTCATTTGCAGTAAAGTTTGATTATGTATAATTAATACCACAGAAAACTGACACAGCTGGTTATTCCACTAGCACACCAGTGCTGGGATTCTGAACTCTCATTTCAAATCTTAGCTCTGCTACCGGTCGGCTGGGTGCTCCCTAGCAGGCCCAGTTGGCAGCGCCTATAGCAGACAAAATTGGCCACTAGTCTGCTGGGTGAGAAGACTGGATGAAAAATGGGGTGGGGTCTTTTTTTTGAAGCTGTGTGAGGACCCTGGTTAGTAGACCGAGGCGCCTGTACAGAAGTGGAGGAACGCGATCAGTGTGTGACTCTCCGTGCGCGAGACTGGCCTCACTTACGAACCCACCGAAGTACAGGTAAATAAGAAGGGGTCATGGACTGTGCACATGTTGGAGGGAGCGTGTGTCAGGCATATCTACCCTCCTCGGATGTGATCCGGGCCCCCAGCAGCAGAAGACTAACTGGTGACGCAACCAAACAGGAATTTCATTGTGCACAATCCTATATTAATAAATGATATTTATTATTTAAACTCTATGAATATACTTGCTGATCACTTTATTAGGAACGTTTTAAACATTCTCTAAAGGACTCTCTTTGCTCTCAGGACAGCCACAGTTCACAGGATGTTGGAAAAATTCCTCTTTTGGACTTTTGGATCCACATTGACTCGACTGACTCACATAATAGCTGCAGATGTGTGCATTTTTTGACAGTGGTAGCCTAGTGGGTAGAGCTTTGGCCTATCAATTGAAAGGTTGAGAGTTTGAATCCCAGCTCTGTTATGCAGCCACTGTTGGGTCCTTGAGCAAGGCTCTTAACCCTCTCTGCTCCAGGGGCGCCGTACAATGGCTGACCCTGCGCTCTGACCCCAACTTCCAGACAAGCTGGGATATCAACCATAACATTAAAACCACCTCCTTGTTTCTACTCACTGTCCATTGTATCAGCTCTACTTATCACATAGAAGCACTTTGTAGTTCTACAATTACAATTACTGCATGCTTTGTTAGCCCCCTTTCATGCTGTTCTTCAATAGTCAGGACCCCCACAGGACCACTACAGAGCAGGTATTATTTAGGTGGTGGATCATTCTCTGCTGGAGTTTTTAAACACCTCACTGTCACTGCTGGACTGAGAATAGTCCACCAACCAAAAATATCCAGCCAACAGCATCTTGTGACCACTGATGAAGGTCTAGAAGATGACCAACTCAAACAGCTGCAATAGATGAGCGATCGTCTCTGACTTTACATCTACAAGGTGGACCAACTAGGTAGGAGTGTCTAATAGCGTAGACAGTGAGTGGACACGGTATTTAAAAACTCCAGCGGCACTGCTGTGTCTGATCCACTCATACCAGCACAACACACACTAACACACCACCACCATGTCATTGTCACTGCAGTGCTGAGAATGATCCACCACCTAAATAATACCTGCTTTGTTGTGGTCCTGTGGGGGTCCTGATCATTGAAGAACAGCATAAAAGGGGGCTAACAAAGCATGTAGAGAAACAGTTGGACCACAGTCAGTAATTGTAGAACTACAAAGTGCTTCTATATAGTAAGTGGAGCTGATAAAATGGACAGTGAGTGTAGAAACAAGGTGGTTTTAATGTTATGACTGATCAGTGTAGATGCTGTATTGGATTTAGATCCAGTGATTTGAAAGGCCATTAAAGCACACTAAAACTAATACTGTCATGTTATAATACAACTATATATAGCTGGCTTGCATACATTATTAGATGCTAAATTCTGGATATAAAGGGATGCATGTGGTCAGCAGCAACACTCGGCTATGCTGTGGTATTCAAACCATGCTCGATTGGTATTAATAGAATCGATGTGTGTGTGGTGAGACAAAAATCCTCACACTGTTACAGTACCACCACCAGCCTGAACTGTTAACTCAGAGCAGGCCCGTGGATCCTGACAGGCAGAATTTTTAATCACCTTGTAAATGTTGTAGCAGAAACTGTGATTGATCGGACAAGCCGAGTAAACAAACAAAAAAATAGATTCACGTACCCATGATATTATAGAAGCAGAGGCAGGAATTTAGAAGCACATTCAAATAATAAGGTAAACAATGTAACAAAGTGAGTGTGTGTGTGATTGACAGAATTTGACAGAGCAAGCTGGTATTTTAGTGGAAAACACTACAGGTCTGAGCTCTGTGGTAATTCAATAAAGAGTAAAAATATTTTTCAGGTGAATTTATCTGACATTTCTTTCTCATTTCACCGTCTAAATGACTAAACTTATTTTGAAACGCCTCAAAATCACATAATATTCCTGAATATACCACAGACTAATTACATTATACACGTTTAGACACCCAATATCACAGTTTTATTGTTTGTTTTGCTTTGTTTTTATCATTTGTTAGCATTAGCACCTTTTTTTTGTATTTACAAAATATAGGCAGTAATCATTTTTATGACAGACCTGCCCCTCAACCAGTGAGCTGTAGAGGTACAAACCGTACTGTACCAGTCAGGCTTTGTGAACCTCGGTGGGCAGGTGCGTCTGCGCTGGTGTGTTGCACTTTACATACCTGTGTAAAGCTCGCTTGATTTTGGACAGTAGGTTTTGTGTTTTATTAGCTTCTAATTCATCTGACCAACTAGACAAATTGACTGTCTTTTTATGGTGCCAGTCTGGGTGCTGTCGTACCTCTTGACCTTGGCAAAGAGACCTGAAAATGTTTGATCAATGGTCTGAGATATATAAAAACCTGTGTGTCACAGGAAAGAACATGTGACCTGTGTACCCATTAGGCGTAGTCTGTGTTCCTTTTAGTCCCTATATATAGATAGATAGATACACCTGTTAGTCACTGGAAAGAACATGTGACCTGTGTACCCATCAGTCCTAGTGAAGTATGTCACAAGTAAAAAAAAGTGCAGTCCAAGTAAAGTAGACGTGATCTGTAGGCTTATCAGCTTCATTGAAGAAGGCGTTACCTGTGTGCCAGTCAGTCACAGGGGTCAAGGTGTAGTCTGTGTACCTTTCAGTCCCAGTGTGGTAGGTGTGACCTGTGTACCGGTCAGTCCCAGTGAAGCAGGGGTGACCTGTACACCAGTCGGTCACAGGGGTCAAGGTGTAGTCTGTGTACCTTTCAGTCCCAGTGTGGTAGGTGTGACCTGTGTACCCGTCAGTCCCAGTGAAGCAGGGGTGACCTGTACACCAGTCGGTCACAGGGGTCAAGGTGTAGTCTGTGTACCTTTCAGTCCCAGTGTGGTAGGTGTGACCTGTGTACCCATCAGTCCCAGTAAATAAAACATGGCCTGTGCACCAGTCAGTCACGGGGAAGAAGGCGTAGTCTTTTATATTTATATAGGTCCTATTTATATAGGCCAAGAGAAGTCAGCAGCTGTGGATAATAATATTTTTGGTTAATATGTTTGAATCATTCCGTCGCATCTGTAGTAGCATGTTGTCCGTGGTTAAAGGTGGACAGATAACTGATGGCTGTCTCTCTCACAGTCTCATCAGTGGCCTTTCTCCTTCCTGTATAATTAGTGCCCGGGCCGGCCTGATCTCTCCGTTATTACATTACCCCGTCAGAGGAGAAAGATGAAGGAATGAGATTGGACTTGTTGCTTTTTCCCTTGTCCTGGCATTCGATTCATCTTGTCAGAACGCATCATGGAACTTTGATTTGTCTGTGCCAGCGGATGGATGGGTTGGACGCCGTAGATTCCTTTTCTACATTCCTGCAGCTTTAAGATCAACACAAACTCGCACCGGTGCGCTAATCACGGCCCGAGGAATTTAGGAGGTGCAGCTGCTATTATGAATGGAAATGATTCTGTCGTGCAAGGTGGAGCTGTCAGGAGCGCATCTGCTGTGCCCTCCGTTTCACCTACACTGTGTGTGGTTTCTCAGATTAGTACATCTGCACCAGGCATCGCTTCGAGCATCGCATCGAGAAAATCAGTGTCCTACAAACTGATTTGCTGTTGAAATAGAGACAATGAATTAAAAAATATGTATGTTTATTGTTATAAAATTGGTATGGATTGGCACACAGTCCAGGGTTTCTTCCTACCTAGCATCCAGAAACTGTTAATATTATGACTGTGTTACTAAACTGTTCCGTGCTGATGGGTCAAAACGAGTGTTGTGCCACCTAGCGTTGCATGCGGAGACACACACCCTAAGAGCACTCCCTCCTCATCTCCGTGTAGGCGCCTCTAATCAGCCAGCAGAGGTCGTAACTGCACCATTCTGACAGAGAGAGACCCACTTCCGGCCTTAGTCCCGCCCATCTAAACAACAGGCCAATCGTTGTTCATATAGCCGCTCAGCCTCGACCGGTAAGGCAGAGCTGGATTCGATACGACGGTTGCAGCGTGTGTTTTTACCGCTGCGCCACCTGAGCGGGAATCTGTCTTAGTTTGTTGGCTGCAGGTACTTTTACTATATCAATCTGCCTGCTTGACCACTTTATTGTAACTTTATTGTAACAGAGGGGGGGGATTGGATAGTCTAGCCGGTGTCAAGGTCACTGTCTAGATAAAAATAAGAAGGGTTGCACCAGGAAGGGCATCCGGCACAAAAACTGTGCCAAATCAGACATTTGGACCAGAATGCTCCACTGATCTCTAAATATGGGTGCACCCAATGGAAAAAAATACATTTACATTTGTAGCATTTAACGGACGCTTTTGGCAACTTGACGGTGGAGGGGCTTGAACCAGCAACCTTCTGATTACTAGTCAAGTATGCATGCATTATTTATATCAAACATTGGCAGTCTACTACTACATTTACATTTTCTGCATTTAGCTGTGACAGTATATATTATCTAGGCAGTTGAGTGTTAAGGGCCTTGCTCAAGGGCCCAACAGCAGCAACCTGGCAGAGATGGGGTTTAAACCAGCAACCTTCTGATTACTACTCCAGTACCTTGGGGTAACCACTGGGCTGCGCATTGTAGCACTGTTCAAACTGTCCTCCCTTTTCGAATATACTGTCTCTCACTGTGGTCCGGTGAAGTCCTAGACCCTTTTTAGACCTTGAAGAAAGCGGCACAGGATGCTTAGGTGGCACAGCTGTAGAACACGCAAGCGGTGCCCAGGTGGCGCCTAGCACACCAGAGCTGAGATTCTTTTTTTTTTTCTTTTTTTTATATAAATTTTATTGATTTTGCAAGCAACAAAGGACATGAATTACACACAGTAATCAAGGAATAACTGTAATATACTGAACAAATAATATATAAATAAAGTAAAATAATAACAAAAGAGATAATACAGCACCTTTTACATACCACTATATAGCATGCACAACATCAAAAATTGTAAACTGACTGATATATTTAACCCCAGCCCACCCCAAATCAATTATCAAATAGAGCTGAGATTCCGAACACCCCAGTTTGAATCTCGACTCTGCTACTGATTGGCTGGGCGCCATCTAGCAGACAAAATTGGCCACCGTGTCTGCTGGGTGGGAAAAGGCCGGACTAATAAAGTGGGTGGGGTCTTCAACGCTGTGCAGAAGTGGATCGGCCTCATGTGCGAATCTGCCAGGGCAGGGGCGAAAAGAAGGGGTTGATGTACTGCACACGTAACGGAGGGGGCGTGGAGCAGGCGAATATACCCTACTTGAATGCAGTCCGGATCCCCAGCAGCGGATGACGGGGGAATAAAGGGAGAAAATACATATATTAATAGAAAAAAATAAAACACACTAGCACACCAGAGCCGACATCTCAGGCCAGACACTTTAAAGTACAATGTTTGGCTCGGTGAGATGGTGAGAATGCCAGATGGGTTTCCTCATAACTGCTGCAATTACGACCTCTGCTGGCTGATCGATGGTACCTGCACAGAGACGAGATCAGTGCAAGAGTCTACATGCGTTATACGGATCTCTGTATAAAATCACAGATGGAAAAAACGTGATTGGATACTGCACACGTGCTAGGGGAATGGGTTTGTTAGTCACGGCCCCTTGTCTGTCAGGAGGGGAAGTGAAATGTGATTTAAAGAAAATTTGGGAAGCATAAAGAAAACAGCTGGCCAGTTTGTGCAGGATTGCAGAAGCTTATATAAGTAAAGTGCTTTCACTGCGCTGGAGAATGCAGGCATCAAATCCTGCTACTTTGCAAATGCTGATCGAGCACTTTACTGTTTGACTCAGATTCCTGTGGGCACATGTTTTGTCTATTTTTTATGTATTTGTGTATTTTTAGCCTCTAAAAAGTTACGTTTTTATATTTATTAGCAGAATCACAAGCCGGCAGTGCTGATCTATTACAGATCTTCTATCCTGAGATTTGCACACGGGCACTAATTGGTCTCCTTCCTGTTCTAGTCAGCATTTTGGAGCAAATAGGCCGTTCTTTCACAGTTTGTTCTTCCTTTGTTTGTTGCCGACTTGATCGTTTATTATTTTATTTGTTTTACTGTAATTTACTCTTAAGTTTGTGGATTTTTTTTCCTGTATTTCTTTGTTTCTCTCTCTGAACCACTGTTGTTGCCTGATATTATCAGCCATAACATTAAAACCACCTCCTTGTTTCTACACTCACTGTCCATTTTATCAGCTCCACTTACTATATAGAAGCACTTCAGTCCTACAATTACTGACTGTAGTCCATCTGTTTCTTTGCACGCTTTTTGAACCTGCTTTCACCCTGTTCTTTAATGGTCAGGACCACCACAGAGCAGGTATTATTTAGGTGGTGGATCATTCTCAGCACTGCAGTGACAATGACATGGTGGTGGTGTGTTAGTGTGTGTTGTGCTGGTATGAGTGGATCAGACACAGAAGCGCTGCTGGAGTTTTTAAATACCGTGTCCACTCACTGTCCACTCCTACCTAGTTGGTCCACCTTGTAGATGTAAAGTCAGAGACGATCGCTCATCTATTGCTGCTGTTTGAGTTGGTCATCTTCTAGACCTTCATCAGGGGTCACAGGATGCTGCCCACGGGGCGCTGTTGTCTGGATATATTTGGTTGGTGGACTATTTTTAGTCCAGCAGTGACAGTGAGGTGTTTAAAAACTCCAGCACATTGCTGTGTCTGATCCACTCATACCAGCACAACACACACTAACACACCACCACCATGTCAGTGTCACTGCAGTGCTGAGAATGACCCAAATAATACCTACTCTGTAGAGTACTGACCATTGAAGAACAGCATGAAAGGGGGCTAACAAAGCATGCAGAGAAACAGATGGACTACAGTCAGTAATTGTAGATATACAAAGTGCTTCTATATGGTAAGTGGAGCTGATAACATGGACAGTGAGTGTAGAAAAAAGGAGGTGGTTTTAATGTTACGGCTGATCGGTGTATTTACGTGGTTGGAGAAGTCTGTACCCCCTTTACGATACTTCTTTTACCCTCTTGTAATTGGTTTGCACTGGGGTGTGGCACATGCACGCCTTCCTCTGATTGGTCACACAGAAGGCGTGTGCCTAATAAACAGAAATGCAGGCACATGAAAGAGAAGTCATGGGTCAGAGTTACCCCTGCAGGCGAACAGGTCTAATCTCTCAGGTTGTTCCATTTTTGCCCCCCCACTGCTAGCACTACATTAGCACTAGCTCATTAGTTGCTCGGTTGTACCACTTCAGGAGAAGTAGGCCAGAGATCATTAGCAATTTGAAAAGAGTGATTTGTTTTGTTCTACAGGTTGTTTTGCATGAAATGTTTGTACTGGGATTGAGGAAATTTTAGTTCAAATCCCTCTGCTACTCTGCGTTCCCGTTAGTTTTAACGTTTAATGTCGCAATAAATCAGCGCTGGCGTTTTCTACTGCGTCAGCAAGCGTGCAGCATGGCGCCTTTGTGAGGACTGCCTTTTTTTGTCATGTATCCGTGCATGTGTGTTTTTCTGTGTGTGTGCACATGCACCTGGGTTTGCACACATACACCAGACTACCTGAGAGTAGCCGGAGGAGGAATATGTGAGAGTCAGCAGGCGTTTGGATGAGGATGTGCTGATGTATGATTTAAGAAAGAGGTAGGGGGAGCAGAGGACATGCACTTGTATAACCAAACCACTAATCAGCATTCTCACTGTGGGAATTTGTGCCTGTTCAGTTTTTCCTATACAGAGCTTTTCTATGACTACGTCTGATGTTGCGTAAGAAAGCCTCAATTGATGTCAGTGCAGTTGTAGCCTAGTGGTTAAGGTACTGGACTAGTAATCGAAAGGTCGTTGGTTCAAGCCCCACCACGGCCAGGTTGCCACTGTTGGGCGCTTGAGCAAGGCTCTTAACCTTCAATTGCTTAGACTATATGCTGTCACAGTACTGTAAGTCACTTTGGATAAAAGAGCATCTGCTAGTTTCAGCTGGGCTGAGGTCAGGGCTCTGTGCAGACCACTAGAGTTTATATAAACCAAGCTTTTCTTCATGTCTTCACAGACATGCTGGAACAGGAAAGGGGTCTTCCTTAAATTGCTATACCACCTAGAGCAGTGGTTCCCAACCACCAGGCCAAGGACCGGTACTGGTCCATGAGTCATTTGTCATCAGGTCGCACAGAAAGAATATATAATTTTTTTCTGTTTTATTGACACACAACAAACACAACAAGATGTTTAATTTAAAAAAATAATGTTATTTTAATAATTTCCGCCTGTTCCTCTTGACGCGTTTGACACGTACCTATTTTAGTCACATGATTTCAAAAAGTTAAGCCCACAAGCTAGTTATATAAGCAAAAAACAAACGTCTTAGAGTTCCCACTGATTTTCCATCATTGGTGAGTTGTATTGTTATGCACTTTGTGTTTTTTTTTTATTTTTTATTATTATGCTTGTCGTATAATTTTATTTCTTTTTCTCCAACCCCTGCTGGTCTGTGAAATTATATCTTGTATGAAACTGGTCCGTGGTGCAAAAAAGGTCCTAGAGCACAGCTATAGCCGAAACACAAAATCTGTATCACTAACCAGTTAACCAATATTAAAATGTAATAATATTACAGTATTGTTGCCTAAACAGCATTCTGTAACCACCGGTGTATTTCAGCAATGGGGGAGAAGGGGCGAGGTTGACAGATCAATGGACTGATGGATTGATAAACTGATGGATGGACAGATGTAAATGCATGGATAGATGGATGGGTTTATTGATAAGATGGATGGATAAATGGGTGGAGTAAATAAGCTGGCAGACGTTTCAATAGATCAATAGATGGGGTGGATAAATGAAGAGGTAGAATAAAAGGTAGACCAGTGGAATGTTGGATGGATTGAGTGTTATAGCTAGGGTCCTACTAAATTTACGGGATAATCAGCGATTTTTACAGAAGTGCCACATGATAGAATAAATGTAAGCTACAGTACACAGCACAGTCTACCTTATGATTGAATGTAAACCTAGAACATTCGGCAAGTCTTAAAGACGAATATACTCGTCCGCGTTTTGACACTCCCCCCTCTGCGTCCACATAATTGTTTAAGTTTGCCAAACTCAGTTAACTGAGTCGTGTTTTATCTGCTTTATTTTTTGACATCTTGGACACTTTGACTAACTGATTGCTAACTGAATTGCCGTAGATCTGCTAGGACCGCCTCAAAGTGCAAATTAACCAGTAAACGTAATGCATTTGAATGCTAAATCGCAAAACACACAACTTTAAAGTTTTAATTTTACAGCAAATTTCATATTACATGGGAAAAGTCTCATTTCACGGTTCGTAGGGTAGGGCCTTAGTTATATGTGATTGTCAGAATGCCTGGATGCATGAATGGATAGATGGAGCAGTGGACACATGAATGTGTAGCATTTGAAATAGCTCAGTCAGGTACCAGTCAGTACCCAGATCCTTAATGCTGGGCCAGCTGAGCTGTACAAGTCAAGTCAACTTTATTTATATAGCGCTTTTTACAATAGACATTGTCTCAAAGCAACTTTACAAGATCCAGGACCAACAGATACAAAAAACCCCTGTTGAGCAAGCCCAGGGTGATGGTGGCAAGGAAAAACTCCCTTAAAATTACAGGAAGAAACCTTGAGAGGAACCAGACTCAGCAGGGACCCCCATCCTTCTTGGGTGGTCTGGAGGATACTTTAAATAAGTAGTATTTACACAAATCATACAAACACAGAATTAAAATGAACTAAAAGTTATAACTAGCAATTATAAATAAATAAATAATAATAGTTATTATTCAGTCCAGTCTGTAATAAAGTCTGTAGTGAGTTCTTGACATTCTTGGTGCAAACACGCCAGGGCCCGTCACATCCGGCAGGAGCAGCATTGTTGGCACGACAGTCTCGACTTCATTCCTTAACCTCGGGCAGGTAAACATGTTTCCATCAGAAGGACCTCGGGGTAAAACAACAGAAAATGTAGTTAATAATGTACAATGCGAGTTTTACAGAGAGTTTTAGACTCCGGCAGCCCTAATTATTACAGCATAACTAAAAGGGAGAGCGAGCAGGTAACAAGGTCGTGAAGGCTTTCACAGGACATCAGCACCCACCTCTCCTACCCAAACCGGAGTGATCGGATAAGAGAGGCAGAACGACAGCAACCCAACATCCCTGATCACCACAAGTTTCTATGACCAAGAACCCCCAAGCTCTGCATCTTTGTCTATACTAATCAAAGTACGAGTGCCTGACAGGATAGAAATAGTGGTCCATGTCTCAGAGGTCTTATGCTTCAATGCAAGTCCTGCTCTTAGCAATGTGTTAGCACCGTGAATTGTGCATTCACCGCATTATAATAAAATTAAAATATGTTTTTAGCATCATCCCAATGGTCTCTTTTCTGCACTTGTGTAAATGCTTTGAAAGAGCCGACGGAGGACATTAACACGCAGAAACGTTTAAATCATTTCAAAATCCCAGAAGTACCATGTGGGAATTTGGAGCTTTCAAACGGAGCCTGACAGCTAGAACCTAAAATTACACTGACTTTCTCTCGCTTTCTCCGACGACTCGTGGAAATTAGGGACTTCTAAAAGTCTCCCGGAGACTCTTTGATTTGTTCTGGCTTAAATACGTTTAACTGCTTTTTAAGAAAAGGTCACTTGGCGTTTCATCAATTTAGCATTTTAATGGGTTTTGTGTTGCTCCCATGAGTGAAGTGGGATTCAAAGTTTTAAAAAATGTAGCGTAGAGAGGGAAGCGCTGTGGTGTGTGGAGACGCAGCTAGCGGCTGCCGGTGCCGGGCTAATAACGTGGTGTGTGAGAGACGCAGCCGAACCGTTCACGACAGGAGCGAACACCCTATTATCGGTCGCGCGATTGGAAAATCACTGTTGTGGTAAGAAAATGATTGTTTAAGGTTATGAGAGAGTTAAAAGCGAGAGGTGGAACTGAAACTGGGGTGGGCAGATCAGTACAATGCCATGATAAAGGATTCCAGCCCTAAGGTGTTATCATAAGACTCCACATTGCCACTGCATGAATCCTTTAGTCACTGTATGTGTGGAGTTTTGCATGTTTTCCCCATATCTATGTGGGTTTCTTTCAGGTCCTTTCGTTTTTTTCACCTCCTAAAACATGCAAATGAAATGTCTGCTTTTACTTGACGCCAGGTGTAAGTAAATGATGCCCTTCAATGGACTGGCACTCTGTCTGGAGTGTCTTTCAGGGTGGCACCGGACTTACTGCGACCATGATCAGCTATTGTGTGAAGTGTGTCCTTCCTGTAGCTATTTATAGCTGGCCTTTCAGTAATTCAGTGGGATTTTTGTGGGCGGGTGTACAATATTTAATGGCTGGATTAACCCCTGTCTAGCTTCTCATGGTACACATTTCATTGGCCCTTCTTAGTCAGTTTGTTGATAGTCAACACCTGTGTTAGAAATTAGTGGATCAGTTGTTTTTAATTATTTCAATATCAAAAAGATAGAATGTATATCCGTATGAGGTCAAGTAGTATGGTAGATGCCCTTAACAGAATACATCTAAATGGAATCAAACAAATAATAACAAAGCACAGATCTGAAGAAGGATCCAAGACAATCTAGAATAAAGTGAATGTACTTTAGAGCTCACCTTAGTTGATCAGAGAAGTTTGTAAATTACAACCACACTGCCTAAGTCAGGCCACTTCTCTAAACTTAGCCACGAGTGAAAAAGAGTATAAAAGATACTAGAAGTCAAGGAGTTACACCAAACAAACTTCTTAAAAGAGGTGTAGTTAACAAGTTCTTACTTAAAAGCCTCTCTAAAAGTGCCAGAAGCACAGACAGGCATCAGCCAGGTTACACCATTCAGACTGTAAAATATGGTGGTGGAAGCATCATGTTATGGTAGGAGCAGAACGGTCTGATTAGAAACTAAAGGTTGGACAGTACAACAGGGTCTTAAATGTAACCATGTCAAAGTTCAGTGACCTCAAGCAACATTGGAGTGTGGGGGGTCCCAAGTTCTTTTACCCCTTTAGTCATTGCTTTATCCCACAAAACTGGTTATAACAGTTGCTAAAATATCCTTCATTGATCCTCATTTATTCATTGTTCTTTTTCACCACCGCTTTATCCTGGTCAGGGTCGCAGTGGGTGCAATTCAGGAAACACCCTGGGCACATCTATCACAGGGCAAACATTCACACCTAGGGGCAATTTTGTATCTCCAATTAACCTGACTGCATGTCTTTGGACTGTGGGAGGAAACCGGAGCTCCCGGAGGAAACCCAAACAGATACGGGAAGAACAGCCACACAGACAGGACCCAGATCACTCCACCTGGGAATCGAACCCAGGACCTTCTTGCTATGAGGTGACGGTGCTACCCACTGAGCCACATTGTTTCAATGGTCTTTATTATGGGAATTTTAGCTTTTGGAAATTAACTTGAATACAAATCCCAAGTTGTCAGTCTTTTCTGTGATCAAAATGTTGCGGGCTGAATAATTATCAGTGCTCTGTAACTAAAAGGCGACCATCATGTCTGCCATCTGTTATTCTAAAGCAGCCATGCACAGAGTACATCCAAAGACTTTCTGGATTTCGGGATCAAAGTGCCCAACCGTGAGAGTACCCAGGTATCAGATGGGATGAGCCGTGTAATGAACAAGCTTGAGTTTCACTCTAAACCCTCCTTACTGGTAAACTATCTGTCCTCCCAGTTTGTAGAATGTGCAGGGGGTCCTGGAGTGCACGCTTTTAACGGCAGATCTAAGCATGTGGGTGAACAAGCTTAGCATATGTGCTACGCTGTATAGATTATAGTCCTTCTGCTCCAGCGTCGACTCTCATCTATTACTGTAACAGAGACGTCAGGCTTCACGATCGCTGGATCCCTCAACATCTGCCATAGTGGGGTTAGTGAATACATGAGAGAATACAGCACTGACATTTTGCCTGCATATGCTTTGAGGTTTTTCATGTATCTTTAGTGAGAAACATCTTATCCTGGTGAGGGCTGCTTGAGCCTGGAGGCTTGAAATCTCAAGGTGGGAAATCAGCCTGGACAGGGTTCCACTACATCATCTCACATCACATCACGTCACCAGTTTAAGTACTTAAATTAACTACGAATAGCTTATTGGGCAGCACGGTGGTTCGGTGTGTAGCACTGTCACCTCACAGCAAGAAGGTCCTGGGTTAGATCCCCAGGTGAAGCGGTATTGGAAACCCACGCACAGTCCAAAGACGTGCAAGTGAGGGGAATTGGAGATACATAATTGTCCATGACTGATGAACCTTGTGTAACGAGTTATAACCGTTTCTGTCATGAAGTTAACCAAAGTGTGTAAAACATGACGTTAAAATCCTAATAAATAAATAAATAAACAAGTGGTAGCCTAGTGGGTAGAGCTTTGGACTATCAACCGGAAGATTGGCGGTTCAAATCCAGGCTCTTCTATGCACCCACTGTTGGGTCCTTAAACAAGGCCCTTAACCCTGTCTGCTCCACGGGCGCCGTACGATGGCTGACCCTGCACTCTGACCCCAGCTTCCAAACAAGCTGGTATATGCGAAGAAAGAATTTAATTGTACTGTACATGTTTGTATGTATATATGACAAATAAAGGATAACTTAAAACTTAACTTAAAGAAGAAACATGGTACTTCACAGAGACAGTAACGAGTTCAGGATCGAACCGAGAACCCTGGAGCTGTGTGGCACTAACATTTCCTGCTGCACCACCTTGCTGCTCTGCTTAACTGTTATCAGAGCAAATTAGATTGTATGTACTATTAAAATATGCATTCACTCATTCATTCACTTTCACTATTATTATTTATTTACTAATTATTATTTATTTTTACATTATCATGGTCGTGCTGAATGACCTACTCGTATAGAAGGTGAACAAAACCAAAATCCCTGGAGAAAATCTATACAAACACAGGTAGATACAGTAACTTCAATACAGTAACTAATATTTTAAGTCTCTATTATCTACCGTACATAATATTGTGAAAAGATTCAGGAAATCCAGTGAGATTTCAGTCAAGGCTGGCGACCCCTCTTGCAAACCTGCAACAATTAGTATCCAAAGTTTCCAGAACAGCTGGCAACAAATTCTAAATTTGTTTATATTTAAAGAATCCAATCGAATTGGTCAATAAAATCATTGGAAATAATTTCTTTCTACCTTTATCAGTTAAACAATAATAATAATAAACACCGCTCAGATATTCCGCTAGCACACCAGCACCGAGATTCTAAACTGGGCACCATCCAACGGGCACAACTGGCAGTGCCTGCAGCAGACATAAATTAGCCACCGTGTCTGCTGGGTAGTAGAAATGATCGGAAAAGTGGGTGGGGTCTTCAAATGCTGTGCGAGGATCCTTACGTTTGTGCAGAAGTGTGGGCATAAAGAAGGGGTCCGCTTGGACTGCACACTCGTCGGAGGGAACGTGAGCAGCAAATATACTCTCCTCCAACACAATCAGGGATCCACAGCAGCAGAAGACCAATTGTCTACACTTAATCAGAAGAAAAAGCATAAATAAATAGGGGAAAAAAAACATCCCAACTTTTCTGGAACTGTTGTTTGAAGAGCAAGGCTACACTAATGCACACATGTGGACCTCAGTCTTCCACATTTCCCCCCCTCTTTCAGAAGCCTCACTTAGCATCCAGAATCGAGATCCGTGTGTGAAAAATAGCTGTGCTCTCCGCTGGCACTGGCGACTCGACCCACCGTCGAGTCACACCTACGAGACCGGAGGTGGATTTCAAAGAAGGCAATTACTTTGAACAGAACCGGCTTTACCTTTTTGCTCCTCGCTGCTCATATTTCTTGCTTGTTTCTCTCCGTAGCCCAATTAGTTCACTTTCCCCCTCTTTAAAGAGCGCACTTAAATAACTCCCGGTCAGAGCAGAGAACTTTTCTCTGAGCGATTACGGCTTCCTTCGCCAACTTCAATGGCTCGGAGAGGAACAAAGAGTAATGAAAGGAGAAGATTTAAGCGATTTAAAGCTGCAAATAGGGGTGTGCAAAGGAGAATGAATAATAAAAAGACTGTAGGGATGTACGTACTAGATTTGAAAAATCCGCTACTTGGTTGCAGCAGGTAGTGTGGGTGTCATGCCATACCGCCAGGGCCCTGGGTGCGTTTGTTTGATTCTTGCCTCAGATTGCAGTCTGTGTAGTGTTGGTGTGAGACAAATACAAAAATGATTTCACTCCTTCTGACGTTGATGACAGACTTCTGCAATGCCTGTGTGCACTTTCTCACTAAGGTGGCATGTCCTTGTGAAAGCATCATACCCACCTTAAAGAAAACACATAGAAGCCAGAAGCAGACCTCAGGTGATTCTGGATCATTTGCTGCAAGCACGAAAAATATTGAATAATTATACAGCTTTGTAATATATTTTTTTATTTATAATTTACCACATCTGTTTTATTAAGCAGGATTATTTTTTTATAATTAATAAATGTAATATTTTTTAAAATTATTAATAATAATAATTTATTTTAATGAATTTTACTGCATTTCTTAGGTTTTTTTTTTTATTATTTATTTTTTTAAATAATTTTTTTTAAATATATTTGTATGCATTTCTCCTATTTTCTCCCAATTAACTGTAGTCAATTTGTCTTCTGCTGCTGGGATCCCTGATTTTTTTGCAGTTGAATAGGATACACGCCTCCTCTGACCCACGCACAGCCCTTAACCGAATCCTTTTCCACCTATACACTCTGCACAGACGCCTCTATCCGCCAATCAGGATCCTTACACAGTGTTTGAAGTCCCTGTCCAAATAGTCCGGTCATCCCTCCCTGCAGGCACTGCCAATTATGCCCGCTAGATGGCGCACAGCCGACCGGTGGCAACACCGAGTTTCGAACCGAGAAGTTCAGAATCTCAACGCTGGTGTGCTAGCGGAAATTATGGGATGCAATAAACCCCTTAATACTTTTATAATATTTCATGCAGTTACACATGTGAGAATCCTGTAAGAATTTACAGCAGGTGCAAAGAAGCGGCCGGCAACTGCACATATCATATAAATCGTGTATTTATTTAAAGTATCCTCCTGGCCACCCAAGAAGGATGGGCCCTGCTGAGTCTGGTTCCTCTCAAGGTTTCTTCCTGTAATTTTCAGGGAGTTTTTCCTTGCCACAGTCGCCCTCGGCTTGCTCAACAGGGGTTTTTTGTATCTGTTGGTCCTGGATTTTGTAAAGTTGCTTTGAGACAATGTCTATTGTAAAAAGCGCTATATAAATAAAGTTGACTTGACTTGACTTGACATATATTGAAGGGGACAGGTGCTGGTCTATGGCTCACCCTGGCCAGAGTGGGAGTGGTGGCAGAGGGGATATTCCGCTAGCACACCAGCACCAAGATTCTGAACTCCTCGGTTTGAAGCTCGGCGTTGCCACCGGTCGTCAGCTGGGCGCCATAACTAGCAGGCATAATTGGCAGTGCCTGCAGCAGACACGGTTCTGCTAGGGCAGGATGACCGGACTATATGGGTGGGGTCTTCAAACGCTGTGTAAGGATCCTGATTGGCAGATAGAGAGGTGCCTGTGCAGAGTGCATAGGTACAAAAGGGTTTCGCAAGAGGGCTGCGGGCGGGTCGTCAGAGGCGTGAACAGCAATATACCCACCTCGACTGCAATCAGGGATCCCCCAGCAGTGGAAGACAAATTGACTACACTAAATTGGAAGAAAATGGGAGAAAATGCATAAATAAAATACAAAAATATAATCAAATTTGGCTTAAAACAGTTAAATTATTAAATTTTCTGCGATTTTTCATGTAGGATCACAACCCCAAGGTTGAGAAAAACTAGATTTTATGCTATAATTTCATGCCATGTGTGCATAATCTGACCTTATGCACAGTACACAGACTATTTCCTCATTCCTTGTGTTTATGTAAGCACACAGTTATACCGTCATCGTTCATGTGCTTTCTTATCCGTCCCGCTGTCTCTTATCTCCTCCTAACGGCGGCACGCTTGTGTCGCAGGGTGCACGGCCTTCTGTCTTCCTGCCAGCTCTATCTGGTGCACTTGACCTGTGACCCCACTTATCTCTCAGCCTGAGGCAGCGTAGGTCCATTGGCTAGAGGTTAGCTTTAAGTGTAGACTTTGACTGCGGCTTCCCTTTTTATCTGTTAGCACCTCAGATTAGGACGTGGCCCGGGGAAGTCCCACGGACCGAGAGTTTAAAAAACCTCGACCTTATGAGAATCTGTTGCCAGCAATGTTTTTTTTTTTCTGGATGTCGGATCTGAGATTGCAGCTTTATTTCAGCTCCTGTGAACTATTTACATATTTCTTTCTATATTTTCTTTGTTCTTTATAATATGAAAGCAGATTTATGTCACATTTCCTTTGGACCGCAGTCACTTTCTTTCGAGGATTTGAGTGAGTTTGACAAGGGCCAAACTGTGATGGCTAGACGTCTGGGTCAGAGCATCTCCAAATCTGCAGCTCTTGTGGGGTGTTCCCGGTCTGCAGTGGTCAGTATCTATGAAAAGCGGTCCAAGGAAGGAACAGTGGTAAACCGGCGACAGGGTCATGTGCGGCCAAGGCTTATTGATGCACGTGGGGAGCGAAGCCTGGCCCGTGTGGTCCGATCCAACAGACGAGCTACTGTAGCTCAAATTGCTTAAGAAGTGAATGCTGGTTCTGATGGAAAGGTGTCAGAATACACAGTGCATCGCAGTTTGTTGCATATGGGGCAGCATAAGGGGGGCCAACACAATATTAGGTGAGGAAGGTGGTCATAATGTTATGCCTCATCGGTGTATATATGCATTCATCAATTCACTGTCTGTATTATGACCGCTTTATCCGATTCAGGGTCCTGGTGGGTACAATTCACTGGGCGAAAGGTAGGAAACACCCTGAACAGGTTGCCAGTCCATCACGACAAACACATTAAGGGCAATGAAATATCTACAGTTAACCTGACTGCATGTGTTTGGACTGTGGGATGAAACAAACGTAGACACAGGGAGAACATGGACTGCTCCACCTGGGAATGGAACCCAAGACAACAATGCTACCCACAGAACCGTCACTCAGACATATAGATGGATAGAACGAAGCCCATACTGATATAAAACACAAACATGGTAATTGGAAGACTCATCAGTAATCTGCATTAGCTGGTCTAGTGGTCTGAAAAGACTAAAGTGAAACATTTTGGCTTAAATTCTCAGCACATCTTGTGGCATAATTCTAACCAGGCAAATCTGTCGACTGATGCTTTACAGAAGCAGGGCCTGGCAATCTGGCGAGTATTAACAGAACAATGATTGGTACAGAGTACAGCTTTATTGGATAATACCTTCAAACATATATATCGAGACCCCTAAATTGCTGTATACCAACCAACCGCATAGAACCTGAAGACTTTTCCATAAAGATCTTGTGCTTACACATCTGCAGCAGCCTGTTCCTCGAGTCTTTTCACATGACTTTGCTTTGTGTGTGTCACTTGTCTCTATAACACAGCTGCTTTTGAATATAGAGACGACGCTTATAATGATGAAGTGTGTTCCAGCAGCACTCGCTACTTTGTGTGATAGCAGGTACTAGCGAACGTGTCAACCGGAATAAACAGACAGCAAAAGAAGGGTTTGCCATTCAGCGCAGCTTGTTTTCTTTTGTGTTCCCTCTCTAAACCCCCTTTTAACACCCGGCAATGGCAAGTAATTTCCCCTTTTGAGGCACAGCCATACAGATAGAAAATTGCTTTTTGTGCATCACCATCAGACTCTAATGCAATAGAGGACCGCGGATGCCTGATGAATTCTGGCGGCTCCGTCTCGGCCAGCACGAGAGGGGTTAAGCTTTTATTTAATAAATATAAGAGGGGAAAAAAGAATCCCGCGGTCAGTGACACGTTTCAGATATCGCCTGAGGAGGCATTACCATAAAAACGAGAGCTTGTTATACAGTGAAATTTCAATGAAGGGAACACAAAATGCATTTAATGAAATTCAGATGGCAGCTTGCGGGTTTCCGTGAATCTCATTAAGCGGGCTTTGTGCTGGTTTCCCATCTCCCTTTTTGTGTGGACAAGCCTCTTCACCGTGTCTAATAATGTCAGAGATTTCATCATTGGTCTCCTTTCAAAAAGACAATACCTCCCTTGCGGGGAGCTGCGCACTGATGTTTTAGGCTGGAGTCCCGAATCCTGATACTTTTCCAGATCTTGCTGATCATTGCTAGAAATGGATATATATATACAGTATTTATACACACACTGATCTGATTACCATATAGAAGCACTTTGTAGTTCTACAATTACTGACTGTAGTCCATCTGTTTCTCTACATACCTTTTTAGCCTGCTTTCACCCTGTTCTTTAATGGTCAGGACCCCCACAGAGCGGGTATTGTTTAGGTTGTGGGTCATTCTCAGCACTGCAGTGACACTGACATGGTGGTGGTGTGTTAGTGTGTTGTGCTGGTATGAGTGGATCAGACACAGCAGCGCTGCTCTATTAGACAGTCATATCCAGTTGGTCCACGCTCATCTATTGCTGCTGTTTGAGTTGGTCATCTTCTAGACCTTCATCAGTGGTCACAGGACGCTGCCCACGGGGCGCTGTTGTCTGGATATTTTTGGTTGGTGGACTATTCTCAGTCTAGCAGTGACACTGAGGTGTTTAAAAACTCCATCAGCGCTGCTGTGTCTGATCCACTCATACCAGCACAACACACACTAACACACCACCACCATGTCAGTGTCACTGCAGTGCTGGGAATGACCCATCACCTAAATAATACCTGCTCTGTAGTGGTCCTCAGGGGGTCCAGACCATGAAGAGCATGCAGAGAAACAGATGGACTACAGTTAGTAATTGTAGTACTCCTTTTTTGCAAGTGAAGATAATAAAATGGACTGTGTGTAGAAACAAGGAGGTGGTATTTTTTTTCTCTTTCATTTTAAATAGTACCTTGAAACTTGTTACAGCACCCTGAGCTATAACACAAGTTTAAAAGTGAAACAGGAGGAAAATCCAGCTAAACACAGATACATGTGGACACTTTCAGAGTGAATTTGACAGTTATTCCACACACATTCAGATTTGTCTCATTGTCAAAAATGCTGAACATGTTGAGTTTAGTGGGTATTTTAAGTTTAGGGGACGTCGAGTTACAAGGTACCATTGTACTTTTAAAAGTAATAACCAGCACTACTGAAGAATTTGGATATAATTAGATTTAAATCTGAATATATTTTGAGTTGAAATATAATTTCGGTGATTTCACCATTCTCATCGGTGTCGATATATCTTCCTTAATCCCCTTCACATTTTAAATACCTGCTATGTGTCTTTGACCATCACATGACTTACCTCGTCCTTTTCTCTCTCTCTTCTCAGGCTTCGGCTTTGTAACTTTCGAGAATGAAGACGTGGTAGAGAAAGTCTGTGAAATTCATTTCCATGAAATCAATAATAAAATGGTAAGTGCGCTTTACTTTTCAATTCACAAGGCAACATTTTCTAAATGAATATTTGATTCCCCACTTAGCGTGGCTCTAATAGGATGCACTTGTTGACTTGTAGATTTTTGTTTGGAGATGTGAAATGCAGAAGGCGGGCGTGCACGGCGACGTGTATGCGCTGGCCAGAAAGCATGAAATTGTTTAACAGTGTTTGTGAGGGTTCCTGTCCTATAGGTTCAATCAGGAGAAGAAAGGGGAATGATGCCAGGTATTTCAAAATCAAAGTTATTTGGCAGAGAATGAAAGAGAGCAGCAGCTGAGTTCATTAAAGATGGATTATCGCCTAGGTTCCTGTGTAATGACCAGGCTTGGCTCTTGAGCTCATTCTGTCGTGCAGCTAATCTTTCAGAGACCTACACTCTTGCCATTTTGTACATTGAAGCAAAAATGAAATGAAACGATCCATTTTGAATGTTCTGGTTGTATTCATCATTGGCAATTAAGCTTGTTAGAGTGTCCGGATCCTCACAAGGGTTGAATGCACTTCTAACTAGGTATCAAACTGTTGCAGAACACTAATTAAGTCTAGTCTTAAAGATACAGTCCCACAGTCCGTTAGAAATATGCATAGATTAAGAGTCTCCGAGAATGTAAGGTCTAAACAGAGGTTGAGGGCAGATGATTAGATATCCAGTAACACTGGGTCTATCCGAAAACCCAGTGAGCTCTCTACATAGGCTGGATTTTACCTCATCCTATGTGTGCTTCTGAAAAGAAGGCTGTCTAACTTCTTAGATAACTTAAAATGCTGCCTACTGAGGTGCCTTATTTTAACCCTTTGATGCACAATCTGGGTCAAAAGTGACCCGACTGAGGTTTTATTTTCTATATTTTTGCAATAAATTAATTTAGCCATTCAAGCTTCCATGAATTCCTCAATTAACTTGTTTTTGATCATCACAAATCCTTATTTCAGTTTTATATTGTTTACTTTTTTAATAAAAATAATTTTAGTATCACTACCCTTCCAATGCACAACATGGGTCAAAATTGACCCGTATGTATTTACTATGGAATTTGGTAGGAACTACTGACATTTTTAGTGTTTGTAGTCAGAAACATATTTACTGATCTTTTGAAAGATAACCAAGGATTAGTCTCTTGAACTTCACTAGTTAGAGAAATATGTCCAATACTATTAGCTTGCTAGCTGTTAGCATATTCTATTCTAGATAGCTTTTATTAGCTATTAAAAGGACAGTAAATATATGAATAACTGACTAATGTGCATATGAAAATATTCTTTGCTTTTTAATAGCCTTTTTCAAAGTGTTAGGACAGCTGGTCTCTGATGCTGGTGACCTAGACTGTGTGCCACAGGGCAAAGATGCAATTGAGGGTGTGTCTGTGAATCCATCTCGCCTAGATGAAGAAGACTTCTTTGATGACACAGAAGACTCATTTGAGTCCTCTGAAGAGGAAACTCAGACTCAGTCTAAAAAATTGAGTAAAATGTGTCTTACTGGAGCTAGCATCCCCCACTCGGGGCAAAACAAGAAGCTAAAACATCTTGAGGAAATGCCCAGGACCTGCATTTGGTTCAACAACGGTTTCACCAAAAGATATATTAATCAGTAACAACGTCATTTTGGATGTTATGAAGAGCGACAGCAGCAAAAGGAAACGAGTAAAGAAGTATTGTCAGAAGGATGTGTGGCTTTTATTGTCTTGACCCTGCTTGAATGGGTAGACAAGAGCTGGGATGTGAGTTTACAGGAACTCTTTCTGGATCCACTGCAAAATCCAATGTGCAAGGCCACCATGACAATATGATCATGGAGAGTTATGTGCGAAAGAAGGGAAAAGCTGTTGTCCTCTTGAGCACCCATCATGATGACACATCAGTGGATGTCAATAGTGTAAAGAAGAAACCAGAGGTCATCCAGTACCATACCTTCTGTGTTTTCCACTTCCAACATGCGAACCATCTGATTCATCCAGTACTATAACAAAACAAAAGGTGGACAGAATGGATCAGATGGTTCGCACCTTGTAAGCGGAGAACACGGAGGTGGCCCATGGGGCTCTGGTACAATATGTTGGATGCTGCCACCCACAATGCCTTCATTATCTTCACTAACACTAACTAACACCCTGATTGCATGAGATCACTAGCTTGTGTTCCCAGTGCACCAATTTGTGCTGTATCTATATGATCTCATCAGTTTTACGTTCAGTCACATTCACCAATCTTCACTACAGTTCAATATCAGTGTTAATTTGAATAAATATATTATTACAGTGTGTTTTCATTTTATTTAATCACACTTGCAGACATGGGTCATTTTCGACCCATGTGTGTAAAGCTGATGTAGTAATACAAAAACTATTTTTTGTTCATGAAGTAAATTAATAAAAATTAAAATAATGATTGAAGATAATCAAAAACAAGATGTGTGATAAACATTTGGAACAATAAATGGTGAAATAAATTGATTTCAAAATATATACCAAAAGATACTCAGCAATACATGAAATAACATAGGAAATGAATATGGGTCGTTTTCGACCCATGTTGTGCATTAGAAGGGGTTTGTTTAACTTGTGCATCAAAGGTTAAAGCGATAATCTGACAAGGGAAGCACTTTGTAGTTCTACAATTACAGACTGTAGTCCATCTGTTTTTCTGCATGCTTTGTTAGCCCCCTTTCTTACTGTTCTTCATTGGTCAGGACCCCCACAGGACCACTACAGAGCAGGTATTATTTGGGTGGCGGGTCATTCTCAGCACTGCAGTGACACTGACAATGGTGGTGATGTGTTAGTGTGTGTTGTGCTGGTGTTCAGTGGATAAGACACAGCAGCGCTGATGGAGTTTTTAAACACCTCACTGTCACTGCTGGACTGAGAATAGTCCACCAACCAAAAATATATCCAGCCAACAGCGTCTTGTGACCACTGATGAAGGTCTAGAAGATGACCAACTCAAACAGCAGCAATAGATGAGCGATCGTCTCTGACTTTACATCTACAAGGCGGACCAACTAGGTAGGAGTGTATTATACAGTGGACAGTGAGTGGACACAGTATTTAAAAACACTAGCACAACACACACTAACACACCACCACCATGTCAGTGTCACTGCAGTGCTGAGAATGATCCATCACATAAATATTACCTGCTCTGTAGTGGTCCTGTGGGGGTCCTGACCATTGAATAACAGGGTAAAAGCAAACTAAAAAGGTATGTAGAGAAATAGATGGACTACAGTCAGTAATTGTAGAACTTCAAAGTGTTTCTATATGGTAAATGGAGCTGATAAAATGGACAGTGAGTGTAGAAACAAGGAGGTGGTTTTAATGTTATGGCTGATTAGTGTATATCAGCAACTATGTGATTCATGCCTGGCCCTCGTATCTTCAAAATAACATGACCCAATAGACCTCTGGACTTTTGGTATCGAAAAAATGAATACGCCCGCTCTATAGACACACTAGTTCTGATCAGATCTTGGAACAAACACATTATCTGGCTGGAGATTCATAAGAGCTAGACACTGCAATCAATTTTTATATAACACTGCATTAGGTTCCTTCATCATTTAAGAAGCACCAAAGACTGAGTTCCAGTTTGCTTCCATTTCTCTGGCACTCCATTCGTGCCATCCATCGACTGCCCTCCTCCAGAATAGACCTGCCAGGGAATTGCATGCATCATTATTACCAGGTGAGTAACCTCAGGGCAAGCAGGAAAAGAAGAGGCTATGTTATTTTTCACATAGCGATGTTTAAAGAAGCGGTTTGGTTTGTGTATGAGAACAGTGCTTTCTCTCGTGTTGAAATTTTGCTGGTTGAGTGTTAAATGGAATCGGTAAAGAAAGGACAGGTAGGGAAGGGAAGAAAAGCTGTTCCCATTCCAATATCTATTCTACTTCTGGTGTAGGTTACTTGATATGTGCATTTTCTGGTTTACTCCTGATGTTGGGGTGTATCTCGTATAGTTTCAGTAGAGGTTAAAACTGCTGTTCTCATACACAGACGGCTTTGTGAAACATACCTTAGTCCGTTCTTTTCCTGCTTGCCCTGAGGTTACTCACCTGGTAATAATGATGCGTGCAATTCCCTGGCAGGTCTATTTTGGACCCGACCAGTCGATGGATGGCATGAATGGAATGCCAGAGAAATGGAAACAAACTGGAGCTCAGGCTTTGGTGCTTCTAAGTAATGAAGTAATCACGCTAGATGTAGAATAGACCATTCCAGACTGACGCACCAACATCTAATACGAGAGGAAGACCCCACACTATGCGAAGATTGTCAGACACCCGTCACTATAAAACATATACTGGCTGAATTAAGTACAACAGAAAAAAAACAAAGACTATAAGTGTGTTCGAAAAGCTAGGGAGCTCTCTACATAGACATCATTTTACGTCATCCTATGCGCACTCCAGAGAATGAGGCTGTTCGAAATCCTAGATGCCTTAATAAGCTGTCTAGTTAGGGGACAATAACACCCGAAGAGTATTGGAAATTTAATTGCTCTTGTAGCGATCTTTAATTATTTATTCTTTCTGTATGACCCGGTAATAAATGATCACGGCTCGGTGATTGGGGACCACTGCCTTAAAACATTAAAAGAAACCCTCTATGTAAGGTAGGTACCCTCTAGGTAATGCAGAAACAATTCTTAAACTTCCCAATAATACAAGACTGGAAGTACATTTATTAGACCATAGGCAGTCAGCTGGTGACATCTTGAACTCTAGAGTTTGAATCTCAGCTCTGCTACCAGCAGGCTGGGCACCTAGACATGATTGGCTCATCCATTGGGTTGAATGCTTGAGAAGATTCCTCATAACTGATGCAATTATGGCGCATACACAGAGACCAGGGAAAATGCAGATCAGTGCGTAACTCTCCACGCACCAGACTGAACCCCATATGAACTCGGTTTGTGCAGGTGAAAAGATGCAGTTGGCTACTGCACACGTGTCGGAGGGGGGGTGTGTTAGTCACGGCTCTCCTCAGTCAGGAGTGGAGGTCAGCAGCAGTAGAGGAAGTTATGACTAGATTGGGAGAACATAGAAAAACAAACAAAGCCCTTGTTCTTTGCTGTATGTGTTCAGTAAGGATCTATGGAGTCTCGGTATAACTGATAATCACAAGTTGCAATTACATTCCGCAGTTTTAACGTATGTATTGGCCAATAAAATTGTTTTATACAGTAAAATGCTCGGGCATTTGTGTGCCAGCCATGGCATGCCAAAATATAGCTTTAGTCCTACTTGTGAATGCCATGTCATCTTCGATTTCTTTATTTCTGTACCAAGATCACCTGATGTATCACCAGCTAGCAGCCTTGCTGTTCGTTTGGCTTGATAATTAGTTACCCTCATCTTCATTATTATGACAATTATTAGGACTGTTTTGAAAACCTTGACTTGTCCTTTAAGCCTGACTATCCTTTACCCCCGCTAGTCTTTTTTTCATTCTTGCTTGTTGGAGCCATCTGTTGAGGTAAACTTTTTCAGCTCTGAACCAGGTGGCCCTACACCTCCAACCCTGAAATTCCAGCACAGCAGGTTACTCAGAGACAGACAAAAAGAACATGAGGAAAGCCTTCCTTTGCTGGCGGCATTAGATTTTCCGCTCTGTACACACAGCGGCCCGTAAATCATTCAGACGCCTCTTACTCTGCCTTCTAAAAGGTAAGATTCAGTTAAAGTAGCCCACGCTGACCTGACACTGGACCTTTATTGACCTTACACAGTACTCAAATCTATAATGAATGGACAGAAAGGTAAAAGCTTTGCTGGGGTTTTTTTGCACAATTTTGAAAAAAGACTCATGGATACATGGGACCACACAGAAGCCAGTATTGCGTTCTTGGCGTGCGTGTGTGCGTGCGCGTGTGTGTGTGTGTGGTTTTTTCTTGCAATGAGAGGGGGGGTTGTATTCCAATTTCGTTGTGCAAGTGTACAAGTACAATGTGCAATGACAATAAAGGATTCGTATTCGTAAACAGTGGATCTGGTCCTTTGTAGCAAGGTCATAATCACTATATACACTGTGGAGACGAGACATGCCTACCTTTAATATACTGATAGGGCGGCACTGTGGCTAAGTGGGTAGCACTATCGCCTCACAGCAAGAAGGTCCTGGGTTTGATCCCCAGGTGGGAAGGTCTGGGTCCTTTCTGTGCCCGGGAGCTCCAGTTTCCTCCCACAGTCCAAAAACATGCAGTCAGGTTAACTGGAGACACTGAATTGCCCTATAGTTCAATGGGTGTGTGTATGAACGTGTGTGTGTGTCTGCTCTGCAATGGACTGGCGCCCCATCCAGGGTGTTACTGTGTGCCTTGCGCCCATTGAAAAGCTGGGATAGGCTCCAGCACTCCCCGCAACCCTGATTGAATAAGCGGTTAAGAAAGTGAGTGAGTGAATATACTGATGTAAAATTATGAATACACATATACCACTCACTAGCTTTGGATTCTCCAGTGTTTGCATTAGCTGTGGATATGGCAGGAATGTTTTAGAATGGCAGGAACCCACCCCCCATTTTCAATTCATGGCTAAGCCATGATCAGAGCCACTTCTCAGGTTCCTTAAGGTTCGAATCATGGAAGAATCACTTGCATTAACCCCTATAGTCTATGAAAAGTATTTCCAGTCGTCTTGCTTGTACCAGTGGGCAAGAAGCTGAGGTTAATTTATGCATTTCCCATGAAGGACCCCTTGTGCAAATTTCTTATATCAAACACTTATTGCTTGGTACTTATTATAGGAACCTGCCCACAGTGAATAAGTGGACCATATCAATAACTAAGATGAAAATAGAGAATCCATATGAAAGAATTAGTCTTACTTGGACTTTGTGGTGGCATGGGGTGGAAGCCAGGGTTGGCTTAATGGTGCATTGTCAACCAATATGTATAAGACCTGTGCATTGCCATTTTTAGCTCATGGACCTTACTTAATTGAAATATATGTTAAGAAAGTAATGTAAGTCGTGAATGCCTACCACTTACTACTCTGGAAAATCCTTACAGGCTGAAGCATGATAGAAAGTAATTACTGTAATTAAACATTCTTAACTGCATAGAAGCAACATGGGTTATGTACCATTTGACCATCAGGCTTAGCTGGGTAGCCTCAACCATGCAATCCATGTCTGCTCCTCCGAATTAAAAGCCTTTGCTTTAGTCGAATAATCAAAGTCCCTTTGACTGCCCCCCATTCGTTTAATCTTGGTTCCACTAACGTCCATATTTCTTGTCCTCCCTGTGCAATAAGTGGCACCAGAGTGAATCAAGAAAACCATGATCAAAGTCTTCCATGTTCAACTTCTCTTGCAGAACTTCCCACCCAAACAAAAGCATCCGGAAGCCCATTACTTGTTATTTACACCCTTTTGGAGGGTAGTCATGAATCACTGGTCTTTCCTTGACCCATGGAAGGTCAGTCCCAACGAGGTCTTCCAATTATCTTGTCCAAGATGCCTAATTTTGGAATGCCAGGGCAAATCTTTCTACTGCAATAATTCCTCCTACATCTACAGAGCTGGAACAGAGGCACATGAAACAGTAGTAGAAGGATCATCAGGCTAGAAAGAGGAATTCATAGCTCTTCATTCATGTGCAGACTTTTTAGATCTGATTACAACTCCTAACTCTGCTCGCTCACCCTAGGGCTTCTGGGAAGCAGGACTATGAGAGTGGAGTGATTGAGAAAATGGCCTTTGCTTGCTCCATCCCTCCCTCCTTCTTTCTCTTTCCTCAATGGCTCCTGATCACTCCCTTCTCGCTTGTTAAGACGTGAGTTCTGCCTCATCAACGGAACACAGGAAATGGCAGTGCATACCAATAAGCCCTGATCTTTCCCCTCTCATGCTTTCATTTCTCCCCCCTTACTCTCTGTGGTGCGATTTGGCTCCAGCAGTGGGTGAGTTATCTGTGGAACTGGCTGCTGGCTGTAATCTGTTTGCCTGTGGCGCAGCCTGACTGACCAGAACCGCTGATAATGACCCCGTCATTAAGACTCAGCGCTCCAGCTTGAGCCTCTAAGATAGAGACCGCAGGCTCTCGGCCAGATATCGGATGGTAGCGGGAAAGGGGCTCGAACAGATCAGAGCCTCTGCATTTACTCATGCGACATTTATCACAGCCACTAAGAAAGTCATTAATTTGTGCCGTGCGACTAATGGACTGATGTAGCTAGTGATGATGACGGATGAGTAGGAAGGCAACACGCATGCTGGTTTCGCTGTTTTTCTGACAGAATGCCTTGTGATTCAGACCCCTTCACAGGAAGTGTACTCAGTCATCTCCTCCCTCCCTAACTCCTCTGTGGTTAAACTAATCATTAAGCTAATCTGGCTGAGTCCCTACTGTTGCTTCCCAAAAATGCTTAAACCCCGATGGAGCGGTTGATTGGTCATTCAATTGATTGGGTGATTGATGGACAATTGACTACCATTAACATCCTATTCACTGCCTGGTGTGTTTTCCGATGTGCCCGGCACTCAGGAGGTCTCTTTGAGCAATTGTACATCTGACCTTTTATTGATCTAAATGACAATTAAGTTTCCCTGCCAATTGCAATAAACACATGCGCTTCCTTACTGAAATAACACACTCACTCCATTTATACAAACCATAATTTACCTCTGAAGGGTGACCAGTGGGTTTACAAATTACAGCTCGAATACCTATAGACTTTTTAGAGTCTATATATGTTC
The DNA here is from genome assembly GCF_030014385.1 of Trichomycterus rosablanca. Classification (NCBI taxonomy): domain Eukaryota; kingdom Metazoa; phylum Chordata; class Actinopteri; order Siluriformes; family Trichomycteridae; genus Trichomycterus; species Trichomycterus rosablanca. The sequence goes on from NC_086005.1 coordinate 12,011,693, forward strand.
TGCTTTTACCCCAACAAAGGACTTTTAGACATATTTAGGGCTCTCCATAGCATATCTAGTCCTCATACCAGACCTGGCACATTTTTATGCCAGATGCCCTTCCTCAAGAAACCCTCATATTTTTTATCTAGGCTTGGGGCCAGCACTGAGAGCTCACAGACATGTGCACCTCCTACTGGCTAGGCACTGCCACCCACCTCGGACATTGGCTTATCGCATCTGTGCAGACACTGAACTGCCAGTAGCATCATTAAGATTCAAACCCTGGATCCCCGAATGTCAACACTATTGGGATACCATACTTCACCACTGCGCCATCCAAGCACCCTCATGTCTCAGAGTTTCAATAATGTATGCAAATGTTTTAAGTTAAGGTTAAGGTACTGGACTAGTAATCGAAAGGCTTTGAATAAAAGCGTCTGCTAAATGCCGAAAATGTAATGTAAATGTAAACCCCAGATACCTGAACCTCAGCAGTACTGGGCTAGTGTACTTTATCGCTGCGCCACCCATGATGGCATTGGATTGATACACATGCGCTTCTGTCCAAAACACTAACAATTTATTTTTGTTTACATAATCTTCTACTCTGCATAAGTACAATAGTTTTTATTAAACAGTCAATGCAGCCACTGGTGGGCCCTTGAGCAAGGCCCTAAACCCTCCCGTTGCACTGTACAATGCCTGCCCCTGCGCTCTTAGCTAATTATTTTCGTTGAATTATTTTCTACATTGGCAAGTGCACACTGTTCCATGAACCTTGGCTAGTTTGACTGACGTTCAGTCAAACCAACCCTAATTATATGGACACAGAAGTTATCAACCAAAATGTTGTGAATTCGAATCCCAGCTGTGCGATGCAGCCACTGTTGGGCCCTTGAGCAAGACCCATAATCCTGTCAGAAAACCACACCTCAGTAGTAAATAACATTAAATGCTTTAATATTTAGTTTAATACTGACTCTCATGTTGTGTACACTGTACAAACAAATGGAGGTTTAGTAAAATAGTCTGAGGTATCCATGAGGTATTTTGACTATTTAAGTTAAGTATTGCTTATAGTATTTTAAAAGTTTGTCTTTGGAAAAAAAAATCCTTTTAAAGAAAGCAAGCTAATGAATAAAGTCAGAGCATTTGTTCGAGCCTGCCCTTGCCCACGGAGAGTAGCGGTGAAAACGTTCTCGCACAGTACATTAGCCTGTCTTCCTCCAAAAAGTACAGATGTGGGTGATGGGGGTGATAAGAAGCCTTCCTCAGGCTACAGAGGGGGCTGTGCTGTGCGGCTTTATTAAGACGGAGGTATTCGTATAGTGTATTGTAGCATTAATCTACATGCAGGGAAATATAGAGGCTTTTTTTGTGTTTTATGCCACGGTGTATAGCTTCTGACAGCATTTCTTCTGGCAAGGTGGTGATGAAAGTGAAATATAGATTTCTGTGTCATATGCAAAGTTGTTTAAAGTGTATCAATAATGCACACACTCCCAAGTCTCAAAAGTAATCACACTCAAGCGCCTGTATTTCACCCGCCGCTGATGGCTTTGAACAGCCAATCAAACACATTTTCCTATATTTCAAGAGTAAGCGTACACTATTGTGACCAGGCAGGATCGAGCCTAGATCAGCATTACAAATCCCATACACGTTCTCCTCTGAACAGCCCGTAGCCTCGCTCTCAACACTCCCAGGCAATAACAGCACTCTGTGCCAGTGTGGAATGGGGCTTGTATCCAATATAAATGACTACATATTGGTTTTAGTAAAATGCTGAGAGCTAATATCTTTAAACATGTCATTTTTTGATATTATTTAGTAGAAAATGATTGCTGCCTCTGGGTTAAATTTGGTCTTTGTAGTGATGGTTTCACTTCACCACTTAAAAAATGGCTTACCAGTGACAGAACGAGAGAAGGCACATGGACCATACACGTCTAGTAGAATACATAATACGTATTGCAGTCAATTTAATTTATATAGCTTTTTATTGAAAGCCATTCTACTCTGATAGTCTACGGAGATTACATGGCACTGTTTTACATTTGAAAAACTGGGGGTGGGTGGGGAAGTGGAAAAAAGAGACAGAAACATGCTTTTTAAATCAATTTTGACAATCAATTTATATATATATATCAGCCATAACATTAAAACCACCTCCTTGTTTCTACACGCACTGTCCATTTTATCAGCTCCACTTACCATGTACAAGCACTTAGTAGTTTTACGTTTACTGACTGTAGTCCTTCTATTTCTTTGCTTGCTTTGTTAGCCCCCATTCACCCTGTTCTTTAATGGTCAGGACCCCCACAGAGCAGGTATTATTTGGGTGGTGGATCATTCTCAGCAGTGCAGTGACACTGACATGGTGGTGGTGTGTTAGTGTGTGTCGTGCTGGTATGAGTGGATCAGACACAGCAGCACTGCTGGAGTTTTTAAATATTGTGTCCACTCACTGTCCACTCTATTAGACACTCCTACCTAGTTGGTCCACCTTGTAGATGTAAAGTCAGAGACGATCGCTCATCTATTGCTGCTGTTTGAGTTGGTCATCTTCTAGACCTTCATCAGTGGTCACAGGACGCTTCGCTGCTGTGTCTGATCCACTCATACCAGCACAACACACACCACCACACCACCACCATGTCAGTGTCACTGCAGTGCTGAGAATGATCCAACACCCAAATAATACCTACTCTGTAGTGGTCCTGTGGGGGTCCTGACCACTGAAGAACAGCATGAAAGGGGGCTAACAAAGCATGCAGAGAAACAGATGGTGTATATCGGTGTGTGTGTGTGTGCAAGGCTCTCACTCCTCTCCTAAAAGTCTTTGAACAAATGCGGCTGCAAAATCCTATATTTTGGTTTACACTGAATACAGAAAGGCTGCAGGATCAAGCAGTGCCTGCGATGCGTTTGCTTTTCCCCACCACCCAAGAATTTTGTTTTTAAAATTTTCGGGTGGAAAGCAAGCTTAGAATTTAAGGTTTGACAGGGTCGCACACTCACGCTATGCTAGAGCAGATAATGGATTCTGTTCTTTCTCTCTGACTGTTAATAACACCACCTACCTCCTGTTCCATAGGTTTCATTCAAATCTATTCAGCAGAAGAACTTTTTATACTCACAATTACTTGCCTTCTCCTGTGAAAGCTAAATCATTCAGTGCTCAAAATGCACTGATGTAATTGCACGTACGTACAGTGTGTGTGTGTGTGTGTGTGTGTGTGCTTTACAGAGATAAGAAAGCACAATACTCAGGATATTACCTCTGCCAGTTTTTGCCTGTAAGGTTGTTTGCTTTGCAGCATTAAGCAGGATAAAACTGCATTAACGAGGTTGAAGGTGCCAGTGTTGGCAGTGTAATGCTAATGAAAAAGACAGAATTAAAGGATTTACTATTGAAATTCATACTTCTGTGACCCAAAGGTTCCTATTTTTTTTTACAGTCTCATACCACGTGAGACATTAAATCTCCTCATGAGTACCCCATGTAGGTCCATACACATATTTACACATACAAAAACAATAAGCTTTTAATCATTTTAATCACATTATCAGCAAGACGACTGATTTTTCTCACAAATTTAGAGTGGGCAGATCACTGACTCATGGGTAGCACTGTCGCCTCACAGCAAGAAGGTCCTGGGTTTGGTTCCCAGCTGGAGCAGCCTGAGTCCTTTCTGTGTGGAGTTTGCATGTTCTTTTCATGTCCCTCCCACAGTCCAAAGACATGCAGTCAGGTTAATTGGAGATACTAAAGTCCCTCTTGCCCTGTGATGGACTGGCGCTCTGTCCATCTGTCCTTTTGGCCAGTGAATCGACCCATCGCAACCCTAACTAGGATAAGAGGTGATAAAACAGCCATAACATTAAAACCACCTTCTAGCTTCTACACTTACTGTCCATGTTATCAGCTCCACTTACCATATAGGAGCACTTTGTAGTTCTACAATTACTGACTGTAGTCCATCTGTTTCTCTGCATGCTTTCTTAGCCCCCTTTCATGCTGTTCTTCAATGGTCAGGACTCTCTCAGGACCACTACAGATCAGGTATTATTTGGGTGGTGGATCATTCTCAGCACTGCAATGACACTGACATGGTGGTGGTGTGTTAGTGAGTGTTGTGCTGGTATGAGTGGATCAGACACAGCAGCGCTGATGGAGTTTTTAAACACCTCACTGTCACTGCTGGACTGAGAATAGTCCACCAACCAAATATATCCAGCCAACAGCACTCCGTGGGCAGCGTCCTGTGACCACTGATGAAGGTCTAGAAGATGACCAACTCAAACAGCAGCAATAGATGAGCGATCATCTCTGACTTTCCTTGATCTACAAGGTGGACCAAGTAGGTAGGAGTGTCTAATAGAGTGGACAGTGAGTGGACACGGTGTTTAAAAACTCCAGCAGCGCTGCTGTGTCTGATCCACTCATACCAGCACAACACACACTAACACACCACCACCATGTCAGTGTCATTGCAGTAATGAGAATGATCCACCACCTAAATAATACCTGCTCTGTGGTGGTCCTTTGGGGTCCTGACCATTTAAAGAACAGGGTAAAAGCAGGTTAAAAAAAGTATGTAGAGAAACAGATGGACTACAGTCAGTAATTGTAAAACTACAAAGTGCTCCTATATGGTAAGTGGAGCTGATAAAACGGACAGTGAGTGTAGAAACAAGGAGGTTATAATGTTATAAGATGTAGATCAGTATATTAGAAGTCCCAGGTCCCTCTGATTGGTCTCTGATTCATACTCTGATAGTGTGTAATAAAATTATGTTTTACATGGCGGGGGCTCACAATTTTAGGATTGGAAAACCTTTTCGTGTGCACTATGTATTACAATATTTCATCCATATCCCAAGAGAATGGCGAGTGGGATGATTTGTTAACACCATACGAGAAGAGATAAACTGGCAATTGCACAGTACGAGGTGTGTATCTGAGAGAGGTACAGGGTGGAAAAAGCCTGCAGGCAGGCAGACAGACAGACCTTAGGTGGGCGGGCGGACGAGCCAATCACTGCATCAGCAGAGCGGGGCAGCGCACCGGCACAGACACTTTCAGCAGAGTGTAAATACAAGCTCGACCTACCAAAGACTCCTGTCACAGACTCGCACAGATATGTGAATATAGTGCTACACACGCACACACACACACACACACACACACACACACGGTTCTGGTTGTTGGGTGAATATTTTTGCTGCTCTGCTCTAATACTCCTCCCTGAAAGGTCCTGCTCTGTTTACTCCACCTGCTCCTCTCCACAGCATTTCCTTCCACCGTCTGGCCAAAAGTATTTGGACACCCAACCAATCTTATTCCAAAACCATTACATTAATATGAAACTGACCCTTCTTTTGTGACAGCTTCCATTTCTTTAGGAATGCTTTCCACAAAGCTTTGTGGATTTTTTGCAGTTAAAGAATATCTGTAGGGTCAGACACTGGACTGGATGAGAAGGCTAGACTTGAAGTTCCAGTTCACCACTGGAAGGCACTGCACCAAACCCATCGAAGCTTGCCTTTATGGAAAGTGTGGCACAGTAATGCTGGGAAAGGACCTTTCCTAAACTGTTCCCACAAAGTTATATATATAATTTGTATTCTGTTAGATTGATTATATGCAGTCTATTATATATTATACCTTTTATACACCTTTGGCCATATATTGAAGTGCATATTATTGCCTGTAGCCCATTTGTTGCTATGCTAAAATGTCAGTTCCCCTTGACCCTATTGTTAATGAAAAAGCCCCACTATAGCACCCACAACTGAGTAGATACTATTTGACTGGATCATGCATAATCATCTCGTACATTATATGGTCAAAAGTATGTGGACACCTGACCATGAGCTTGTTGGTCATCCCATTTCAACAACAATTAGTATTAAAGTAGACTGACCCCTGTGTGATCTTTTCAGCTATAACAACTGTTCGTCTGAGAAGGCTACTTACAAGACATGTCTGTGGGGATTTGTGGCCCATTCAGTTAAAAGAGCATTTGTATGGCTGGGCACTGATGCTGATCAGTTCATTCCAGAGCTGTTCAGTAGGGCTGAGGTCAGGGCTCTGTGCAGACCACTGGAGTTTCTTAGAACCAAGATTTTCTTAATGTCTTTAAAGACTTTGCAGCAACAGTTTAGGAAAGGCCCTTTCCTGTTTCAAGCTTCTGTGCACAAAGCAAAGTTAAAGGCATGTAATTTAATTTATATAATTGATTTATTACATTAGTAATTGTTGACTAAAACACATGACTTCAAAAATTAGAAGGGATGTCCCAATACCTCTGTCCATATAGTGTATGTTGTGGAGTCATGCACCCTGACCTGAGGGTAGTAAGGCTGAACTGTCACTAGTCCTAGAATAAATTTCAGACTTGCTCCTCTGGGTTGGACAGTCACTACTTTTTCAAGTAGAGACAATGGCTCTCACTGTAGTTTGGTGGAGTCCTAGATCCTGGAGCCACAACCCTTTCCAAAATTAAATACTTTGATGTTTTTCTTGGCACTTTTTCTTAGATATGGTGTAGTGTTCCTGTAGAAACTTTAATGTTCAAGTTAAGTGAGATTTGTATTTTACAGCACTAAAAATTAACCTGTGTTTAATGGGCTAAATCAGTTTACCAGTTACATTTGGGAAAGTGGCTGATTAACCAGGGAATTAGTTATATTTGACACAAACTCCACAAGCATCGTGCACGTGGAGTTTGCCAAACGCTACTGGGACTTGTCTGTCCATCTATCCATCCACCCATCTATCCATCCATCCATCCATCCATCTATCTATCCATCCACCCATCTATCCATCCATCCATCCATCCATCCATCCATCCATCCATCTATCTATCCATCCACCCATCTATCTATCTACACTTGACTACACTAAAAAGAACGCTGGAGGGTCTCTGTAGTTGTGGGGCTGGGAAACTTTTACACAGCATTATGGACTCCATGAATTATCAGCACATTTTAAATCAAAAACTGTCTGCCTCTGCCAAGAAACTATAAATAAATGTCACTGAATTTTTTTAGCAGGACAATTATTCAAAGCATATGTCCACATCAACCCAATTACTTCTCCCACATCACTGTACCTATGTATTGTACCTAATGTATATGGTAGGAGTTCCTGATAACAGTGTGCACCACCCTCCTCTTGCTCCCATAGCAGTGTCTGCCATCTATTAAGAGATTGATTCGTTTTCACACCCATTTACATCTAGACTGTACCAGGGCCAGTTCTGGTTCTGACAGTTCTGTCAGTCAGTGGTTGAGAGATTTTGGTGAATTCTGTCTTGAGATTTGAAGCTGAAAGGAAAATGCTTTAAATAAAACAACACAAAGCAAGGCAGTCGTCTGCTGCGTCACAAAAATAAAGCACTTACAGCTAAGGAAACCGCCAAAATAGAGCTCGGTTCATCTCAGCAGGGAGCCGATCTTTATTAATAGCATCCTCTAACTTCTGACCAACAGGGGGTGCTACTGGGTTTTGTCACATAGGTCATTTTTGACAGACACGTGGATACTGAAAGTGATGGATTATGCTGTCCAGGAACAGCTTCTGGGTTTAATTCAGGTCTAAGGAAATTGATCCGTGCATCATCACGTTAATGTCACTGTGCTGTTGCTGTGAGGTGCCTGATGGCTCTTTTTTGACTGTGTTCACAGGTAGAATGTAAGAAGGCTCAGCCCAAGGAGGTGATGTTCCCGCCCGGCACACGAGGCAGAGCCAGGGGTCTGCCCTACACCATGGACGCCTTTATGCTGGGAATGGGTATGCTGAGTGAGTACAGGGCAAACTTCACGTTTAAACGTATTTAATGCTTAATTTTAGATGATTAGATGTTTGTATTGCATGAAACCTCTTTCGTCTCTCTGCTGGATTAAATAATGCATAATTGTTTATATCTGTGTTCCTTTTTTCCTACTCAAGTGTGATTCCTCAGGTTTATGCATGTGTGAAAGCAGTTTTTAAGCCTGTGTGCTCTACCAGGTTCCATTTTCTGGTCTGCTTGAGTTAAGGGGACTGGGTTATGCTTAAAGTGATGTCCGATGCAAACATTTTAAAAGATATAATGAGAATACACCGATCAACCATAACATTAAGACCACCTCCTTGTTTCTACACTCTTTGTCCATTTTATCAGCTCCACTTCACATATAGAAGCACTTTGTAGTTCTACAATTACTAACTGTAGTCCATCTGTTTCTCTACATACTTTTTTAGCCTGCTTTCACCCTGTCCTTCAATGGTCAGGACCCCCACAGAGCTGGTATTATTTAGGTGGTGGATCATTCTCAGCACTGCAGTGACACTGACATGGTGGTGGTGTGTTAGTGTGTGTTGTGCTGGTATGAGTGGATCAGACACAGCAGCGCTGCTGTGTCCACTCACTGTCCACTCTGTTAGACACTCCTACCTAGTTGGTTCACCTTGTGGATGTAAAGTCAGAGAGGATCGCTCATCATTTGAGTTGGTGACCCACGGGTTTTTTTTTTTTTTTTGGTTGGTGGACTATTCTCAGTCCAGCAGTGACAGTGAGGTGTTTAAAAAACTCTTATCCACTCATACCAGCACAACACATACTAACACACCACCACCACCATGTCAGTGTCACTGCAGTGCTGAGAATGATCCACCACTCAAATAATACCTGCTCTGTAGTGGTCCTGACCATTGAAGAACAGGGTGAAAGCAGGCTAAAAAAAGTATGTAGAGAAACAGATGTACTACAGTCAGTAATTGTAGAACTTTAAAGTGCTTCTATATGGTAAGTGGAGCTGATAAAATGGACAGTGAGTGTAGAAACAAGAAGGTGGTTTTAATATTATGTCTGATCAGTGTATGGTACCACTTAATGACCAACAAGAGATTTGTATGTTCTTCTTAGTTGCTCCAGTTTCCTTTTACCCCCCAAAAGCATGCAAAAGGTGGATTGGCTGCTTTATATTGGCCCTTAGTGTGAGATTAGGTGACTGTGTGTGTGTTATGCTGCAGTAAATTAGGGTTGTGTTTTTGCTATGCACCTATTGGGGTTTTTTTCTGACACCTGACCCACCTTGACCATGGTCAGTTAAAAATGTTTTTGTTTGTTTGATGGTTTGTTTTGTGAATAATTGGAACACATCCTTCAGTCACAGATAAAGAACAGTTTCAGAAATCACTGAAATCTCTCAGACATGTATGTAAACTTTGTTCTCCAAGTGCCATGTGACCATCTCACCCTGCTCTCTGATTGGCTGTTAGCCTTTAGTAAGCTGGACTTAATAAGACACTCCTGCTGCTCTACCCTCAATAGTGAACAAGCATGAAGGTTGCTGATTGGCTACCTGACAAGTGAGGTCACCATAGATCGGCTATGTGACACACAAGGCACCCACTGATCGCCAGGGGGTCGTCCTGTATGTAAATGAGCCCACCGATGCAGGGCGGGCGTTGCGAGGTACAGGCAGTACTAACCGAAGTGCAGGCTGCATTACCAGTGTAAATGAGGAGGAACATTGGGATAATGCTCTATTAGGGGCTCACCAATCCATCTGCCTGACCTCTGCTCCGGCTAATGACGGCGCCGGTAAGTCTCCTCATCGCTCCAGAGCAGCTCCACTTTATCACCGTCATCCCTACAGCGCACACACAACACACCCGAGTGTGCACAAACACCCATCAAGGGGTTCAATGAGTAGTTACGCACAGGAGGTGACCCTGAAATGAACAGACCTGGGTATGAAAATGCCACCGTGGTCGCCCGATCTCGCCAGCTCCTCGTACAATCTGTCCAGCCTGTATTTTGTACGAGCCGTGTGAACTTTTCTGAAGTTCTTCTGGTTCAGCGCTCATCTCTGGTGAAATAGGAGAGAATTCGACACACACACAGAGAAAGAGAGAGAGTCTGTGGAGTGCTCATGTGAAAATATTAACTCCAGACTTATCCACGCTGCCGCTTATCTAAATGAAATTGGAAAACGCAGGGCAGTGCGACATAACTTAGTGTAATTTGCATTCAGAGGGAAGGAAGAAAAAAAAAAGGGAGAAAAGATCAGGGCTCATTATTTAAGGAACTGTAGGTTCCCTTTTCCACCGGATCTCATTAAAACTCCTTCCCCGGCTCCTTTGTTTACCAGCCCTAATCGAACCATTTATCTTTATTGTGTTGTGCTGCATGTATGTTTGCTGAAATTAATACACATTGGAGCTGGTGCAGAATATGGGTGTACCAGATGGATAATTGATTTTAAAGTGAATCAGAACCGTTGAGCCATAAAATAGGTGCATTAGCATGCATATTAATAACGCAGAGAGGAGGGTTAGACGGCGGCAGCCGACAGCCAGCACCGGCAGGAACCGACAGGATTGATTTACCCACCATACACCAGGCTGAAGTGTTTCATGGTGGCTAAATAAGCCCATGACCTTTCCCTTTGCTTTTCTTCTGCCGTCTTTAATTAAATAAAACAATTGAAATAGGAATTGTTCATCTTGTTGACAGATTAACCGACAAATGCTTTGAGTTTTTAGTCACAACACAGAAAACCTGTTATTACAGTGATAAATAAAAGAAAAGCTGGTTGTGTCTTCTTGTTTTTTGCATTTGTTTGCGTTTCCTCTAAATGCAGTCATTTCCAATTCCCCACTACAATTCCTCTTCTGCTAGCACCATCGTCACGCTGGCTGAGGAGAGCCTAGACTAGATCCTGCCCCCTCGGCCACTCTTTACACCATCCAGCTCTGGAGAGTCACGCTATACTTTATCTGTCGCTCTACTGATCGTACTGCCGACTTGACCAGACAGCAGAGGTCACTATTACGAACTTCTACTTTTCAGACACAGCCAGTTGAGTGCCCTGCCAGGCTGGTAGCACAGTCAAGACTCGAGTGTAAGAGCTTAAACTCTGTGCAGTGCCTCTAAATTGACTGGAAAATGTGCCTAATTTCATGGACCTCGTTTATTGAATAAATGGAAGCTACAGTACAGAACACAGCCTACCCTAATAGTTGAATGTAAACCTAGAACATTCAGCAACAGTCTCAAAGACGAAAATTCTCGTCCGCCCCTGTGCGTCCACAGAATTACTCAAGTAGTGTTTTTAACTACTTTACACTTCGACATCTTGGCCATTTTGATTAACCGATTGCAAACTGAATTGCTGTAGGATTGCTAGGACCGCCTCATAGTGCAAATTAACCAGTGAAAGCATGTGAACACTAAATCGCTAAACACATCATCACATTGCATATTACACAGGAAAAGGCTTATTTCACGGTTTGTGATGCGATTTTCACGGCGGTGAATTAGGTAGGGCATTAGCTCTCATATTAAACTGCTGCACCACCCACTCTGTACGTGGTACTGCTCTCTGTGAGACTCTGTTTCTTGAAGGTAATAGACGTAACTTGTTTTGAGGGGGCTCATGGTGGTCTGCAGTTCTTTTTGGTCCGGGTCTGCAGCAGCAGAGGAAGTTAGCCCTATTTATATGAGCACAGAGAAGTCATCAGCTAAAGTCACTTGTTGGTGCTTGTATCCATACTAGACTTAAAAAAAAAAAATCTGCACATTATTAATAATAGTAATGTTTATGTAAATGCATCTTTAAGATGTTAGGATTTAAAGTGCTATATAAATAAAGCAGACTAGTAAACATCAGGCTTTGAAATCAGTCCCCTCTTTCCTGTCTGCCCCCTGCTGAGCACCTCCACCAGCTTTACTTCTGAATTTAAATGAAAATTTAACATGGGTAACAAACTGGATCGATATTAATCATCCGGACGAACATGCCGGCTCCGCTTCTCTGCGTGAGATTGGACGAGTCACTCTGTAAGCGAACGTTGACTGATCTGCCCTTTCTGTTAATGCTGTATCAAGAATTCTCCTCTGCTGACCCGAGACCAATTTTGAGATTCATTTTCTATTGATTGCCGCGAAGCTTTGATTAGCTAAGATTAATCCTGAAAGGGCAGCTTCCAAGCTGAAGGCTTAATCGACAGGCTTCCCCCCCCCCTTCTAGGCCTGTTAGTCTCTGGGTCATGCAGATAGCCTCACCGTGGCCAGTTAGGGTGGCCGGAGCTGTAGCCACATCTGGTGCACTTTAGGGGTGAGACATTTTAGCCACAATTAAATGTCAGTGGTTATAGCCTGAGGGGGGAAATAACCAGCTGTAAACTAAACAGCATTTAGCACATTTTCCTCGACTCCCCAGACTAGCCCTGACAACCCCCTACACCCCCCACCCCTTCCCCAGTGCTACACAAGCAGGATCTGTGCTTCGGCATGAGCAATGTATTCTGTAATCCCATGTGTGTGCAATTTGGATGTGCGTGTCAGCGCCGCTATGAATATGAACGAGCGCCGCTGTACGTACTCGAACTGATGGCGGGCTTGCATGTGTTTATGGAGCGCTGTGTTTTGTAGGCTTGTCTGCCAGGATTTATTTAACACACTTCCTACTTGCTCACGTGCCGCTTGGCTTCCACGCTCCAGTTTTTCCTCTTGGACAACATAAAATCAATAAAGCGTGTAAATAAAAAAAAGTAATAAAGCGGGCCAAGAATAACGGACGGATTTGCCGGGGTAGCAACACTGAAGTGCTGCCTACATGCCTCGACTGTGCCAGTGAAGGAGAGCAGATGGTGGAGAAATTCCCTCATGACGCGGTTTGATCGAAGCTCTCAGAGTTCTCACAAACATATCATTGTAATATTCGTCTGCGTTTGGGTTTCCCACAGCTCATAATATTGTAAGCCAGGCTTTCTTAATCCTAGTGCCACAGACCTCAAGTGGGCCATAACGTGCCTTTTTTTTAGTAGAGTTTCTTTGTATAATTATAATCCAGATTTTCCTCTTACTTTTGTTTTTAATATTAAAAAGAAATTACATTTTTTTCATTCATTCGTTTTCATTAGCTGCTTCATCCTGTTCGATGTTGCAGTCCTAACAGCACCTCCTGGAACACTAAGCACAGGGCTGGAATACACCATGAACCGTCGCAAATCGATGGCAGAACAACACACACTCCCTCGCGTAAACCTAGGGGCAATTCCGAGTGCCCAGTACACCTTTTCGCATTTGTAACCCTGCACAGACAGCAACTGAAGGGAAAGATTAAACTCAGGTACACAGATTGCTCTACGGTTTTTAGCTTTTGAGGTTGATAAATGAGCTTTATCCTTGTCTTTAGACCTAATTTCTTAAGTATACGTAATGTAAACAAGCCAGGTTAATCTTACAGGTTTTTTAGTTTAAATTTAAAAACAAGTGTAATATTGTACAGTTTTGGGGTAATGAATGAAAACATCCTCCTTCAGCTGAGTTATGAGTGATCCTAGGGATTAACAGCTTCAGGAGATCAGCGAGAGATACAGGTGACTAAACCATTTAAACCTGTAGAGGTCGAAAGTCGGACGTTGTGCCTGGTGTCACAAACATGGATTTTAAAAGAACACCAAAATTAGTAGCTGAATTTGTTGGTTGAGTTTCAAAAGCGCCATCAAAAATCTCTTGACTTGCACTTTTATGTCTATATCAGTCCTTCTTTGTTGATAATCTGAGCCCAGAATAGACTGGGATTGATCAGGTGATGTTCTTACACCCCGGTTCACCTCCTCAGTGTTGACAAGTGTTTTGGCAACATGGTTTATGCCCTTTTTTCTGTGTGTTTTTTAGGTTACCCTAACATTGTGGCAACGTATGGCCGCGGATACACTGGATTTGCCCCGAGTTACAGCTACCAGTTTCCCGGTAAGTGGGTAATTTTAATGCAAATAAAAATCTACATCTACACACTATCTAGTCACGTCACTGACTGCACGCATTTGTGTCTCTAAATCGTCCTTTTTCATAGCCGTCCTTAAAAAAATAAACAAAAACACTTGTATTAGGTTTATGATAAACCTGGCAACCCTATTTTCAGGCGCGACATCCCAGACCTGAATTACCTGAGTTATTTCTGGTTAACTGGCAACCCCATCCATGTTCATCCCATTAGCTAGTGCTGCTCGCTTTTCACATGAGTATTTTTCTTTCTGTGTAGTTATTTCCAGCACTAAATCACCCAGTTTTAATTCCTGTATGATCATTTTGGTTTTCATGTGCAAACCAGGTCTTTAACTGTAATCAAATGTAATCGCTGCCCATTATTTTTTATGTTCTTAATTGGCGCTCCTCCTCCTCACCAGCTCTCATTATAAATGAATGACTGACGCACTCTGGTGGCGCAGCTTTCTGTTACGATAGCACATGACCACTGAGACCCGGTTTATAAATAAAAAGAAATTAGCTTTTATGACTACCAGACGCTTTGTTTTGTTGAAGCAATTTAATAAAAAAGCCATTTGAGTTGACTGTAGGATGACCACCTCTACGAAATAAAAGAGTGGTGAGCCAACCACTCAGAGCTGTGTACGTTGGTTTTCATGTTGGCATGTTGACCGTGTGAACAGTTGTTAAAATTTAGATATTACTAGCATTTTAGGGCTAGACATTCCACAGTAAAGTGGTGGATAACCTCACAGAAAGTTGGGGCTTTAAACCAATTAAATACAAGTCATTTATTTTAACATGTTGACACATTAATTATGATCATTACAAGCATCCGGTTTGCTACCTAAGGGGACAAATATGTGTCCGTCCATGCATTGCGCCAAACTGCAGACTGGTCCGGCCGCCCTAAAACCGGACATGTGGACATTCTAATTATAGTGATACCTCTTCTCAACATACAGTGTATCACAAAAGTGAGTACACCCCTCACATTTCTGCAGATATTTAAGTATATCTTTTCATGGGACAACACTGACAAAATGACACTTTGACACAATGAAAAGTAGTCTGTGTGCAGCTTATATAACAGTGTAAATTTATTCTTCCCTCAAAATAACTCAATATACAGCCATTAATGTCTAAACCACCGGCAACAAAAGTGAGTACACCCCTAAGAGACTACACCCCTAAATGTCCAAATTGAGCACTGCTTGTCATTTTCCATCCAAAATGTCATGTGACTCGTTAGTGTTACTAGGTCTCAGGTATGCATAGGGAGCAGGTGTGTTCAATTTAGTAGTACAGCTCTCACACTCTCTCATACTGGTCACTGAAAGTTCCAACATGACACCTCATGGCAAAGAACTCTCTGAGGATCTTAAAAGATGAATTGTTGCGCTACATGAAGATGGCCAAGGCTACAAGAAGATTGCCAACACCCTGAAACTGAGCTGCAGCACAGTGGCCAAGATCATCCAGCGTTTTAAAAGAGCAGGGTCCACTCAGAACAGACCTCGCGTTGGTCGTCCAAAGAAGCTGAGTGCACGTGCTCAGCGTCACATCCAACTGCTGTCTTTGAAAGATAGGCGCAGGAGTGCTGTCAGCATTGCTGCAGAGATTGAAAAGGTGGGGGGTCAGCCTGTCAGTGCTCAGACCATACGCCGCACACTACATCAAATTGGTTTGCATGGCTGTCACCCCAGAAGGAAGCCTCTTCTGAAGTCTCTACACAAGAAAGCCCGCAAACAGTTTGCTGAAGACATGTCAACAAAGGACATGGATTACTGGAACCATGTCCTATGGTCTGATGAGACCAAGATTAATTTGTTTGGTTCAGATGGTCTCAAACATGTGTGGCGGCAATCAGGTGAGGAGTACAAAGATAAGTGTGTCATGCCTACAGTCAAGCATGGTGGTGGGAATGCCATGGTCTGGGGCTGCATGAGTGCAGCAGGTGTTGGGGAGTTACATTTCATTGAGGGACACATGAACTCCAATATGTACTGTGAAATACTGAAGCAGAGCATGATCCCCTCCCTCCGGAAACTGGGTCGCAGGGCAGTGTTCCAGCATGATAATGACCCCAAACACACCTCTAAGACGACCACTGCTTTATTGAAGAGGCTGAGGGTAAAGGTGATGGACTGGCCAAGCATGTCTCCAGACCTAAACCCAATAGAACATCTTTGGGGCATCCTCAAGCGGAAGGTGGAAGAGCGCAAAGTCTCGAATATCCGCCAGCTCCGTGATGTCGTCATGGAGGAGTGGAAAAGCATTCCAGTGGCAACCTGTGAAGCTCTGGTAAACTCCATGCCCAGGAGAGTTAAGGTAGTTCTGGGAAATAATGGTGGCCACACAAAATATTGACACTTCAGGAACTTTCAGTAAGGGGTGTACTCACTTTTGTTGCCGGTGGTTTAGACATTAATGGCTGTATATTGAGTTATTTTGAGGGAAGAATACATTTACACTGTTATATAAGCTGCACACAGACTACTTTTCATTGTGTCAAAGTGTCATTTTGTCAGTGTTGTCCCATGAAAAGATATACTTAAATATCTGCAGAAATGTGAGGGGTGTACTCACTTTTGTGATACACTGTATGTCCAAAATTGTCATAGGAGGGAAGGTTGGGGGTTCAATATGCAGTTGACAATCTCATTCAGAAACTCTTCCACTTACTTCTTCAATGGTCAGGACTCTCCCAGGACCACTACAGAGTAGGTATTATTTAGGTGGTGTATGATTCTTAGCACTTCAATGACATGGTGGTGGTGTGTTAGTGTGTGTTGTGCTGGTATGAGTGGATCAAAAACAGCAGCGCTGATAGAGTTTTTAAATACTGTGTCCACCCACTGTCCACTCTATTAGACACTCCTACCTAGTTGGTCCACCTTGTAGATGTAAAGTCAGAGACAATAGCTCATCTATTACTGCCGTTTAAGACCTTCGTCAGTGGTCACAGGACGCTGCCCACGGGGCGCTGTTGGCTGGATTTATTTTTGGTTGGTGGACTAACATGAAAGGGGGCTAACAAAGTATGTAGAGAAATAGATGGACTACAGGCAGTAATTGTAGAACTACAAAGTGGTAGGGGGAGCTGATAAAATGGACAGTAAGTGTAGAAACAAGGAGGTGGTTTTAATGTTACGGCTGATTGGTATAAGTTGACCCCCTTCCCCATTGTCACTATATAATTCACACTTATTAATACACAGATAATTACTGTGTATATTGAGTCTGCCATGCTTCTTTATTCCATTCACATGGACTATATAAAGTTCTGCACAATTGATGAGCAACAATCAGCATTGTTTTGAGCATAGCAATGGCTGTAGTGATAGAGGAAGTGATGGTATAGTTAATTATCTAGCTAGCTACAGAAACTGTAGTTAAAACTGTACTGAACAGCACATTTCTACCATATTCTAACATATACAGTCATACCCAACTTGAATTCATAATCAGTGGTGTGATGCTGGTGCGACTACCTTACGGTTCACAACCTAGAAGAATGGCTATGATATCCTTTCTCAGTGTAGGAGGTTCTTACATGCCAATCTAACAAAGGGGCAGCTAGTAAATTGGTAGAATTGAGTGGAAAGCATCTTTTCATCATCTAAAGGCATCAGAGGTTTGAACAGTTGCTTAAAGGCTCCTTAATCCCCCACCTTCATATGAGTCTCCGTCCTGTCACCCTGAGCCCGATTTATACAGTGATACCTCCCAACCTTAATTCAGTATCCGTGGAGTGATGGTAGGCGCACTGAGGGTCTTCAGTTTGATCCTGGCACCGATACTCACCTGTTCTGGCTACGCGTCACTGCTTGTTGACCTGCTGCTTTATTGAAGCCTCTTTACACATGCCTATTTGCTGCTCTGGACATCAGTGCACACAGCTGATAAGCTGGAATAGGAAAGGTCTGACAGCAGCTCAGATCTCAGTAATGGCTTTTCTCCAGTGTGTTCACGTGTCTGTGTGGGGGTTTGGGTAAGCTCAGGACGGATGTGAAGATTTTTGATTGATATTTTTCTTACCTGTTGACGTTTAGCTTTAACGTTTTAGATTTATATGAGCTGCTAAAGGTTTGAACAGCCTATCTAGCTTCTCATAAGTGCAGTTTTCACACATTTCCATGTTTGTGTTCTTTCCGAGGAGCACAGATCAGCACTAACCATCTGAGATGTAGACTAAACATTCTGGCTTTCAATAAATGTGGCAAAGTGGAGTTATCAAAGTAAAGCATTAATTGTGCACTTTAGCGCCTGATTGACCTGCACAATTAGGGCCTGGCTCTTATACGAGCTTCTGTCTGTCTGCTTGGTTGAGAGGGACTAATTGGAAGCTTTTTCAGTCAAGCGTGCTGTAAAGAATTCATGAAAGGCAAAAATCCTCAAGCCGCGTATTGATTATTTCGTCCCACCGTTTAAAAGCAAAGTGGACTGTGTAGTTTTCTGTATAAGGCGATTAAAGTGCGAACTGATGGAGGGATGGAGTGAGGGAAGAGAAATACTGGATCAGGATTGTGTGAAATGACGGGGTAGTTAAGTGAATTGTAGGCGCTAGTAGACAGAATAGAATAGAATGTCTTTATTTGTCATATATACGTATACAGACGTACAGTACAATAAAATTCTTTCTTCGCGTATCCCAGCTTGTTTGGTCAGCCATTGTACAGCGCCCCTGGAGCAGAGAGGGTTAAGGGCCTTGTTCAAGGGCCCAACAGTGGCTGCATTTCAGTCGATAGCCCAAAGCTCTACCCACTAGGCTACCACTGTCCCATGCTGGTGTCCCTAAGTCATCATGGCTATGCCCTCATACAGAAGGATACACCCCCTACCCCCTGTAGAATATTTTCTGTTTCTTATACATAAGACTATAATATTATGCCAGAGACATCAGACGTCTGTTAGAACGGTAGCCTGTTAGAATAAAGCCTCCTTAATCCCACAGCTTCAGCCCCCAAAAATGCTCTGTGTCTCTCTCCTCTCCCCTCACCCCATGCTCTCTGTGACCTTGCTGTAATAGAGAAGGTGAGTGTGTATGAGAGGATTTGTATGAGTCTGGGGGTTTGAGATTGACTCCGCTCTAAGAAGTGTAGCTCATTTTGTTTTAAAGCGCTTAAGCTGTAGTTACGACAGAGCAACACATGATGTGTGTGTGTGTGTGTGTGTGTGTGCGCGCGCCCCTTGTGTTTGTGTGTGTTCCTGTTTTTACATTAGCGAAGGCTGGAGACATCTGCATTTTGTAGGGTTTTGAAGGGTTTTTGGATCTTGTGTTTTTTCTTGGATGAGGTGATGTTAAGGCTTTTTTGTTGACCGCTGGTCGGCCACTTTCAGGTAGCTTTGTTTATTTATTTACTAAGATTTTAATATCATGTTTTACACACTTTGGTTACATTCATGACAGGACAGGTACTTACTGGTTACACATGATTCATCAGTTTAGGTTCAATGTCAGACAACATACCTTAATTACATGTGTTCGGACTGTGGATGGAAACTGGGAAAGGGAGAATGTGCAAACTCCACTCAGAAAGGACCTGGACTGCTCCACCTGGGAATCGAACCCAGGACCTTCTCTCTGTGAGGTGGCAGTGCTACCCACTGAGCTAACATGCCACCTTTTCAGATGCTTTCTAAACACTAAGCTTTTCTAAACTACGTTAAGTCATGGCATAGTGTTCCTGTATAACATTTAAGTTGACTTATATGTAAGCTTATACTGTATTTCAAAGCTTATATTTGAATATTTGAGTGGCTTGGTGGGTAGCTCTGACAGCCTTCCAGCGAGAAGGTCCCGGGTTTGGTTCCAAAGTGGAGTGGTCCGGGTCCTTTATGTGTGGAGTTTGCATGTTCTCCCTGTGTCTGCTTGGGTTTTCTCAGGGAGCTCCAGTTTCCTCCCACAGTCCAAAGACATGCAGTTAGGTTATTTGACTGTGTTTGACATTAAACCTGAACTGGTGAATCATGTGTAACCAGTAATCACCTGTCCTGTCATTAATGTAACCAAAGTGTGTAAAACATGACCTTAAAATCCTAATTATTAAATAAATATATTTATATATTTCACAGCCTGACGCTCAAACATCACTAAATCACTCTGACGTTGTTCTGTGGTATCTTCCTCACCTCAACTCAACAAAGCTTTATTAGCACCAGTGTCACCAGTTACATCTGCCAAAGCAAATAACACGATTAAACAGATGAACACAGCTATTAGTAAAGCTATTAAACATAAACAGAATGTGACAGAAAAAATGCAATTATTATTAAAACAGTGATGTTGTGTCTCTAGTTGCCCCCCGGGCAGTGAGGGGATGATTTTATTAGTCTTGCTGTACACGTGCGGTAGTTTATCACTGTCAGTAACCCTAATTGTCTGTCTCTCGTGTTTTACCATTTCTTTTATTCTTTTTCCTCTATTCTTTTGGATCTGACAGTAAACAGAAAGTAACAGCACAAGAACTGAAAGGTGAATGCAGCACGGCGGTGCCTGTAAGAGTAATTTCACCGGAACATAGCGGTCACAGCAAATCCCGCTCACACTAACTTATTCACCCATTCAGAGGGCACCAATGCATCACCTTCACTAGTTCTTCATCAAAGGCCCGGCCCGTACACTCACTGACTCTTATTTGGCTTCTCTGAAGTGCTGTGCTGTCATTATGGAAATTGGCCATCTGGAAGTAACATCGGGGGAAGAGCTCGACTGTTACCCTCGGTCCAAATGGCTCCTATCTTCACCGTTCTATCCTTCAGGTCCTCATCTTTCTATAAACTGATGCGTTAGAGATTTAATCAGGCCTGAATTATTATACATGACCCGACTTTAAATATTCTGTCCGAATCTGACCCAACCATGACCTTCCGAATAACTCCAAGTGAACACTTTAACAAAAGGACTTTATTGAATAAAAATGCATTTAATTTAGCAGACGTTGCACTATAATTGTACTGTATTACTTCAGTAACACTTTATATGAAGAAGACCTACGTAGATGTCTCACCAGTAAACATTTTTAGAAAGGCTTTATAACATTGATGGCATGCAAGGCCCTCTCTTCCAAGAAACTAAGAAACTAACTGTTTTGTTGTTTATCAGGTGTCCACATACGTTTAGCCATATTGTATATGAACTGAAAGTAAATTGTTTAATTATTTACTGGTTAGATTTTCCATCAATGTAGTGCACTAAAATCTTTATAAAAGCTAATTGTGTGGAGTGGTAAATCTACTACTGTGCTGATAAAATACATCAAACGCTTCATAATGTCAGTAAAGTTTAGGATACACAATCATGTGCTAGTTAACTACATTTACATTTGCAGCATTTGGCAGACACTTTTATCCAAAGCGACTTACAGTTATGACTGATAACCCTCAGTTTTAAGCAATTGGGGGTTAAGGGTCTTGCTTAGGGGCCCAACAGTGGCGACTTGGCGGTGGTGGGGCTTGAAATGACAACCTTCTGCTGAGTGTAAGTGATGATAAGTGTACACTTCAGAGTGTAAGATATGGAACAGGTCCTCAGCCATCCTTCCTTCTCCGAGGCCATCATGTCTGTGTGTAGATGCCCAACCGGCTAATAACACCACTGGGGATTTGAACCCTGGATTTTTTTTTTTTTTATGCAAACATAGGCTTTATTTAATCCACCTATTAATCATCTATCAGGGCAGTGGTAGCTTAGTTATTAAAGTACTGGACTAGTAATCAGAAGTTTGCTGGTTCAAACCCCACTGCCACCAAGTTGCCACTGTTGTGCCCCTGAGCAAGACCTTTAGCCTTTAGTTGCTCAGATTGCAAAGTGTTTATAATAAGTCACAATTAGTCATAATTGTAAACTTCAAATGCCGTAAATGTAATGCTGCTAAATGCCGTATATGAAACAAAATGTAAATATGTTGAATTTACTCTTCTGAGCACAGGCTACAAGAATTATAAACAGCTTAATGGTAATAACAGTTATAAACTCAGTTTAATGTATATTTTCATACCAATAAAAGCAAGAACACAATTCATTAGGCTATTTGTAGCTTGTGGCTTTTGGTACATTAAGTTATAAGAATATATAAAGTGTTCCTAAAGTTTTGCTTTAACCACTGCATGTTTACTAGCTGACCTCTTGTTTGATGGACAGCCAAGCCCTGCCCACAGGTGTGTTGAACAGTGAAAGCTCCGTTCCTTTCTGACTTCCCTCAGACACACTACTGAGGAATCATATCACAGCTCTAACTGGTGTGAAAGACCTCCGAGTATTTCAGCCTGCAGCACTGATCACGTACCGGTGTATATCTCTCTCTCTCGATTATGACAGCTCTTTACACTGTATTGAATAGCAGTAAAGATGTAATGGTGGGCTATAAAACCAGCTGTCGACATATATTCACCCCAGCACTCCCCCAGTTACACTCCTCTCATATCAGGCCTGTGAAAAATCATTTTTCTGATTTCTTAAAGTTACATAGTGATAACATTATTAAATCAATCCTGACCGACTATAAGGCTAAAATACCAAAAGATATGTGGACAGTTAACCATGAGCTTATGGGACATCCCATTTCATTGTGTTCACTCACTCACTTTCTAAGCTGCTTATCCTAATCAGGGTTGCGGGGGGTGCTGAAACCTCTCCCAGCTCTTAATGGGCACAGGTCACACAGAAACACCCTGGACAGAGCCAGTCCATCGCAGGGCAGACATACACACACACACCCACATATAAGGCCAGTTTTTATATCTCCAACTCCAACCTGACTGCATGTCTTTGAATTGTGGGAGAAAAACCAGAGCTCCCAGAGGAAACCCACACAGACACATGGAGAACATGCAAACTCCACACAGAAAGAACCCGGACCGCTCCACCTGTTTATTAGATGTATTAGACTACTACTTATATAGAGATTATGTGTGACTATTTTAATCAATCTGAATGCAACATTATGCCGTAATATGTAATCACATCATCATGTGAAAGCCAGTTAGGTAATTAAAGGGCGACACGATGGCGCAATGGGTACCTCTGTCGCCAGGGTCCTTTCTGTGCGAGTTTGCATGTTTTCCCTGTGTCCACATGGGTTTCCTCCGGTTGCTCCATTTTCAAACAACAAGTCCAAAGACATGCAGTCAGGTTAACTGGAAATACTAAAAATGCTCTTTATGTAAGTGTGTGTGTGTTTGCTTGCACTGTGATGGACTGGCAACCTGTCCGGGATGTTTCCTACCCACCGCAACCCAGACCAGAATAAAGCAGTGGTAAACGACAATGAATAAATTCATGAATTAAAAATTATTGTTTCAATTATTGTTTCAAATTATTCAGTTATAAGGTAGCAAATTGTGCAAAAGCTTCATTTTTAAACATTGTTAAATGGTAAAAGCCTTCAAACTTTGCTGTGGTAGATAAATTACATATGACAAGGTAAACACAGGACTTGCAGGATTTAATGCTGTGGTGTCCAATTACCCTGATTACGCAATCTTCTATACTGATTTGACCCTTCACCGCTGACTGCGGACGCCTCTCAAGTGACATACGCCCCCTCCGGCACGTACAGTCAGTACAGACTGCATTTTTCACCTGCACGAGTCGAGTTCATACACTTGACGGGCACTGTGTATGGAGGGTCACACCCCCATCAGCATTATTTCTAGTTGCACCAGTTATGAGGACCTATGATCTGACTTTCTTACCCTCTAACCCTGAACAACAGCCAATCGTTGTTCATACTGCCGCCCAGCCCAGTTGGAAAGGCAGAGCTGAGATTCGATACGATGTATTCGAAACCCCAACTCTGTTGCACTAGCGTACTTTACCGCTGTGCCACCTGAGCGGCTTTTCGGCTGTTCTTTACTCATAACGGAACAGTTGGGTGTTATTCAGCATTTGGTACAGCACAAAAATAAACAACGTTTTGTCTTTAACAACGTGTGTTTAAGCAAGATCTTACTTTTATCTGTCGGCTTTCCTTAATACAGCCTACTCTCATTTCTAGGGATTTGTGTGTTTGTTTACGTGTGTGTGTGTGTGTGTGTGTGTGTGTTGGTGCGCTTTCTTTTTAAACCCCACAGTAGTTAAGTGTTTGGAGAAGACTATTAAAATGCATAAGAAATTAGGAGTGTTTACTCTGGTGCTAATGAGTGGGAGGCCGCGGTGGCCCGGCTAATTAATGCCGTTACTTCGAGCTAACGAGAGCAGCATCTCACAAAGAGGGCGGAGTATTATTTTGCTTTCGCTCCGGGTTCTTTGATTTTGAGGAATCTTCCCAGGACCTCGACTCCACCGTTGCCAGCTACCAGGATCCGTCTGGTCTGAGTATACTTATGAAGCTTTGTTGGAGATCAGTGCATGTTAGTGTGTGTATTTGTGGAATTCTGTGGATAATAATTATTTATATAGCATACTAAATCCAAAAGTTCAGTAATGTTTGGTAATTAACAGGACATCTGAAAATAAAAACAAATCATAAGAGCTGTGAATATTATTATTATTATTGGGGTGGCACAGTGGGCTCCTCACTGCAGTCAGACTTCTGTAGTCTGCGTGAATACTTTTTTATCGGAATTAAGAAAAAAGCACAGTAAAGAAGCTGTACATAAAGTGAGAACAATACGTGCCCTAAAGCAGAACCTTGTGGGACTTCAAATTGCACTCTTTTAAACTCGGGCAACACCTTAATAGAGACAGATTTGAACAGAGGCTTACACAAGTCGGCCCTTCTTATCCTAGAGCCCTAAAAAAATGACAGGTGAAGAAAAAGAAAAGCAAGCCATAACCCTGCCAGTGTGACGAGTCTTCCATTAGCCGCAGGTCAGACTCACGGCTCTGTGTGGCGCCGATGTAAGATATTATTTATTTTAGAGGACGTCTTTCTGCCTGCTCGGCTGCTTCCAGACACGGCAAGGTCCCAACACGGGCTCCACAAAGTTTTGATATTTTATGATACATGTGAATACGGCTCCTGTGGAGGTGACCAGGGGCGAGGAAGTCACCTCCATAAAGCACGAGCAGTGGAACAGTAATGAGCGAATAATGCAAGCCGAAGCTATACATCACAGCGCTACAATAGCCTTATTACCCGGGCCGGGTGCAGAAGCTCCGAGCTCCGCTACTGTGCCTATCCAGCTGTGTAAGTGTGTTCTAATGTGTCATAAATTACACCTCAGTACCCTTCATACCTTCAGCCCTGATGAGTTCAGGCTCTAGTTAGAGTGGGAGACGGTTCCCATCATATGCTTTCATATACCTAATGATATGCCATTAAGGAGCTGACAAAAATGAATGTGCACGGAGGCGGTGCTGTTAGGAGTGATGCTAATGCAGGAAGGATGAAATTACGTGTGTTTTATATGTGGACTCAACAGTACAAAGCACTTTTTCTTTGGTCAACTATTTTGTTTTGGTACTTTAAATTGTCATTAGTTTCTGCAAATGTTATTTGTCTGTGATTAAATAATCAAAACACAGAGTTGTTGGGGCTCAGGTGGTGCAGCTGTCTACCACACTAGCCCACCACTGAAGAGAGTGGAAATGTTGGATGGGAATGTTGTAAATAAATGTTGTAAGGAAATGTTGGATGAATGGTGTAAGGGAATGTTGGCTGGGAATGTTTTAAGTGAATGTTGGAAGAGAACGATGGAAGGGAACGTTGTAATGGAATGTCTGAATAAAATGTTGGAGGGGAATGCTGGATGGGAATGTTGGAGGGAAATACTGGAAGGAATTGTTGGAAGGGAACATTGAATGAAAACAATGAAAGGGGTCGTTAATTGGGACTGTTGGAGGGGGATGTTAACAGGGAACGTCGGATGGGAACATTGGATGGGAATGTCGGATGGAATGTCGGAAGGTAATGTTAGATAGGAATGTTAGATAGTAATGCTGGAAGGGAATGTTGGATAAGAATGTTGGAAGGGAATGTTGGATGAAAATGTTGGAAGGGAATGCCAGGGGGAATGTCAAAGAGAAATGTCTGATGGCAATGTTGAAAGAGAATGTCGGATGGAAATGCCGGATGGGAATGTCAAAGGGGAATGTCGGATGGTAATGTTGACAGAGAATGTTGGAGCAGAATGTTGAAAGGTAATGTCGGAAGGGAATGCTGGATGGGCATGTCGGGAGTGTTAGAAGGGAATGCTAGAAGGGAATGTCGGATAGCAATGTTAAAAGAGTGCTTTGATGAGAATGTCTGATGGAAATTTCGAATGGCAATGTTGGAAGGGAATGTCGGGAGTGTTAGAAGTGAATGTTGGCTGGAAATGTTGGGTGGGAATGTTTGATGGGAATGTCAGACGAAAATGTCGGAATGGAATGTCGGGAGTGTTAGAAGTAGATGTTGGATGGAAAGGTTGGGTGGGAATGTTTGATGGGAATGTCGGAAAATGTCTGAATGGAATGTCGGGAGTGTTGGAAGTAAATGTTGGATGGGGATGTTGGGTGGAAGTGTTTGGGAATGTCAGAGGAAAATGTCGGAATGGAATGTCGGGAGTGTTGGAAGTAGATGTTGGATGGAAAGGTTGGGTGGGAATGTTTGATGGGAATGTCAGAGGAAAATGTCGGAATGGAATGTCAGGAGTGTTAGAAGTGAATGTTGGAAGAAAATGTAGAAAGTAAATGTTTGGAAGAGAATGCTAAAAGGTAATGTTGGAGGGAATGTCAGAGGGGAATTTAGGAAAGGAACGTTGGATGGAAATGTTGGAAGAAAATGTTGAAAGAGGACATTGGAGGGGACATTGGAAGGGAACGTTAAAGGTGAATGTCGGCTGGGAATGCTGGAAGGGAATGTCCTGCTGTATGTTCAAAGCACAGGCACGAGCAGTGGAGAAACACATCATGACTTTTTACGGTTTGGCCCTCTATGAGAATCCACCGGTGGCTGGTGTAAAAGAGTCTCTGGTAACTACACACATGTTGCAGGTGCAGGGTTCTAATCTGTGGCTCACCTCGGCCATATAGGTGGTGCAAGCGATAGCGAAAAACATGCACAAAAAGAGAATCTACACACACCAAGCCATTCTGAAAATAGCAAATGCACCAAGTCACACAGAAACTCCTCAACAATAAGCCAGTTGTCAATCCACAGATAAGATTTCAATAGTCATTTTTTTCTTTTCACAATTTTCTATTTGTCATGTTTCTTTCATCTCTTACCCTTCACCCCTGAATTTAAAGAAGATGTAGAGGGGCATGTTTTCCCACAACCCTGCAGGAGGAAAAAGGAGCGCTGTGCGGGCTGGAGGATTTGGCCCAAGCGTCCCGGCTGTATTTACAGCTTTATCCTCTTTTTATGAGCATCGGTACTGCAGCTTGTGAAGTTTAGCCCTGCTCACCAGCAGCTCTTAGATCCCAATGATGGCTTTGCTGTTTTAGGGCTATTGGATTTACTTTGGTATGAGGGGGGATGTGGGGGGTGTTTTTGTCTCGTGAGCTTGTAATAGCAACTGTAAGCAGGTTTGGTTATTTTATTGTTTTATTGTAGTTTATTGTAGCTGTAGGTTATTTGACCCTTCACTGGTATAAATAATTGGATTTGCTTGGCATAACATTTGTGTAAGATGTTAAATTGAGAGATTTTAAACCAATAAAGCAAAATCATGATTATTAAACGGATAGTTCCGGTCCTAAAATCTGATTGGCTGAGCCGCGTTCGAAGCTGTTGTAAAATCCCAGATAAACGCACACTTATGACCACCTCACATCATTCCATAATGGCTTACTACAAGATACTACAATAAAGCAATAAGCCACTCGAGACCGTGCGTTACTGCTATGATTTTATCACGGGGAAAGACGTTTCCGCTTCGCATCGTGCCAAAACAACCTTCCCCGTGATAAAATCGCAGTAACGCACGGTCTCTCATGGCTTATTGCTTTATTGTAGTATCTTGTAGTAAGCCTTCCCAGACAAAATTTGGGGCTATTACAGCTGCAAATGACTGGTGTTGGGATTGGATGGGAATGTTGGAATGTTGAAATGGAATGTTGGATGGGAACGTTGAAAGGGAACATTAAAAGAGAATGTTGGAAGAGAACATGGAATGGAATGTTGGATGGGAATGCTGGAAGGGAATGCTGGAAGGGAATGTTGGAAGGGAATGTTTGATGGGAATTCTGAAAGGAAATGCTGAAATTGAATGGAATGTTTGATGGGAATGTTGGAGGGAAATGTTGGTATGGAATGCTGGATGGTAAATTGGGGCTATTACAGCTGCAAATGACAATGGTGTTGGGATTGAATGTTAACGTTGGATGGGAATGTTGGAATGTTGGATGGGAACGTTGAAAGGGAACATTGGAAGAGAATGTTGGAAGAGAACATGGAAGGGAATGTTGGAAGGGAATGTTGGATGGGAATGTTGGATGGGAATGTTGGAAGGGAATGTTGGAAGGGAATGTTTGATGGGAATGCTGGAAGGGAATGTTTGATTGGAATTCTAAAAGGAAATGCTTAAATGGAATGTTCGATGGAAATGTTGGAGAGAAATGTTGGAATGGAATGCTGGATGGGAAATTGGGGCTATTACAGCTGCAAATGACCATGGTGTTGGGATTGAATGGTAACGTTGAATGGGAATGTTGGAATGTTGAAAGGGAACATTGGAAGAGAATGTTGGAAGAGAACATGGAATGGAATGTTGGCTGGGAATGTTGGCTGGGAATGTTGGCTGGGAATGTTGGAAGGGAAGCTGGAAGGTAATGTTTGATGGGAATTCTGAAAGGAAATGCTGAAATGGAATATTTGATGGGAATGTTGGAAGGAAATGTTGGAATGGAATGCTGGACGGGAAACTTGGGCTATTACAGCTGCAAATGACCATGGTGTTGGGATTGAATGGTAACGTTGAATGGGAATGTTGAAAGGGAACATTGGAAGAGAACATGGAATGGAATGTTGGCTGGGAATGTTGGCTGGGAATGTTGGCTGGGAATGTTGGCTGGGAATGTTGGAAGGGAATGTTTGATGGGAATTCTGAAAGGAAATGCTAAAATTGAATGGAATGTTCGATGGGAATGTTGGAGGGAAATGTTGGTATGGAATGCTGGATGGTAAATTGAGGCTATTACAGCTGCAAATGACAATGGTGTTGGGATTGAATGGTAACGTTGGATGGGAATGTTGGAATGTTGAAAGGGAATGTTGGATGGGAACGTTGAAAGGGAACATTGGAAGAGAATGTTGGAAGAGAACATGGAATGGAATGTTGGATGGGAATGCTGGAAGGGAATGTTGGATGGGAATGTTGGAAGGGAATGTTTGATGGGAATATTGGGTGGGAATGTTTGATGGGAATGCTGCAAGGGAATGTTTGATTGGAATTCTGAAAGGAAATGCTTAAATGGAATGTTTGTTGGAGAGAAATGTTGGAATGGAATGCTGGATGGGAAATTGGGGCTATTACAGCTGCAAATGACCATGGTGTTGGGATTGAATGGTAACGTTGGATGGGAATGTTGGAATGTTGAAAGGGAACATTGGAAGAGAATGTTGGAAGAGAACATGGAATGGAATGTTGGCTGGGAATGTTGGCTGGGAATGTTGGAAGGGAATGTTTGATGGGAATTCTGAAAGGAAATGCTGAAATGGAATGTTTGATGGGAATGTTGGAATGGAATGCTGGACGGGAAACTTGGGCTATTACAGCTGCAAATGACCATGGTGTTGGGATTGAATGGTAACGTTGGATGGGAATGTTGGAATGTTGAAAGGGAACATTGGAAGAGAATGTTGGAAGAGAACATGGAATGGAATGTTGGCTGGGAATGTTGGCTGGGAATGTTGGAAGGGAATGTTTGAAGGGAATGTTTGAAGGGAATGTTTGAAGGGAATGTTTGATGGGAATGTTGGAAGGAAATGTTGGAATGGAATGCTGGACGGGAAACTTGGGCTATTACAGCTGCAAATGACCATGGTGTTGGGATGGGATGTCTAACAAGCATCCCATGGTCAGGTGATCACATGATTTTGGCTAATTAGTGTACATGCTTTTTTCGTATACTTTCCTTGGCTGATTTCTGTACCGACATGGTTCAAGCTGTAGTGAGCAATAAATATATAATAAATTAATACATTACATAATATATATATAGTTTATACTCTGCAGCATGATGAACTTCTCATCCTCTCCCTCAGCCAAGAGCACGGTGAAGCTGCAGGCCCCTCAGGACCCCTAGCACACCCCTGGGACGATATCTCCCAGTACTCCTGACCATAACTGTGAGACAGATGTGTTCTTCTGCCCTCCCTGGAGTCCTGCCGTCCGCCTAAGCGTAGCCTTTCCATGATGACAAAAGCAAAAAAAAAACTTACTGAGAGAAAAAAAAAAGAAAATTAAATATTGGATTTATCTAGTTGGTAATAAAAGGGCCATGAAATTGATTTAATGCTGCAGCGCTTCTCTTGGGTGGCCTCTCACGGCGCCAACGCAAAACAATGAGCCGGTAAGATCTATTAATTAACCCACCTAATCCGGCACGGTTAATCTCTCACAAGAACTTGATGTGCTAAGTTTGAGTGCGGCGCATGGCTGCTGCAACAGCAAAGAAAAGAAAAATAGAGAAAAGTGGAATTTAAAGGAGAGGTATTTCATTTTGGCAACCATACAAGGTAAAGGGCTACAAGGGTGAAAGTCAGCAATGGAAGACTTAAAACAGGTCTGTTATGAGTTTAAAGCTGCTGGAACACGTGGTTGATGCTGTACACGTCAAGTTAGCCTTCAGATGACAGACAAAAGCGTCTACTAATGGGAACAACAGTTGAGCGAAATGAGATATAAGGCATAACAAAGCCAAAATGTAATGTCCCCATATGTGTCCACAGGGTCTCAAGAGGTTAAATCAGTGTGTGACTCTCCATACACAATACCGAGCCCGAGGTTAAAGCTCAGCTGTTGAAGGGCTGCACAGAGATGGGGAATAATGGAGATCAGTGTGTGACTCTCCGTACACACTCTCCTGAGGTTAAAGCTCAGCTGTTTACAGGCGCCTATACAGTCATCGATTGGGTGGGAACGCTGAACTGCTGTGATTATGACCTCTGCTGACTGACTAAAGGGCTGCACAGAGACGGGGAATAATGGAGATCAATGCCTGACTCTGTATGCAATACAGAGCCCAATGTGAACCCACCTGGTGCAGGTGAAAGCACTGCACATGTGTCAGAGGGGCTGTCTGTTTGTCTGTAAGGAGTGGATGTTAGCATCAGTTGAGGAACCAGATTAGTTCTTGGTTACGGTGGCTTATGGATCTGACCGTCTGGACAAATTTCCTCGAAGCATCATGTGACAGTTTGGGTTTTACATTTACATTTTCAGCATTTATTAGACGCTTTTGATGAAAGCGACTTACAGTACTGTGACAGTATATTGTCTTAGCAATTGAGTTTTAAGGGCCTTCCTCAGGGGCCCAACAGCAGCAACCTGGCAGTGGTGGGGCTTGAACCAGCGACCTTCTGATTACTAGTCCACCTTAACCGCTAGGCTACAACTGTCTACTTTCTACTGTTTACTAGTCCAGTACCTTGACCGCTAGGCCACAGTTGCCCTTGTAACTGCTATGATTACGACGTCTGCTGACTGATTAAAGGGCTGCACAGAGACGGGGAATAATGGAGATCAGTGCCTGACTCTGTACTTAATACTGAGCCCCTTGTGAACCCACCTGCACACATCAGAGGGCCCCTCTGTGTTAGTTGGTCAGGAGTGAAGGTCAGCAGCGGTAGTGTTATGTTTTTGTACTTTTTGGGAGGTGCAGCTAGCTTTCTAATTAGCCTGTTTATATGGGCACAGAGAAGTCAGCATCTGTAGTCAACCATCATTTCTAACAAGGAATTCAGAGTCTAAATACATTATAGAACTGTCCACACCTTTAATATTATATTCTGTGTTTTTGAACCAGCAGGTTTTCTGAAAACGCAAATGAGATATCCCATAGCCTACTGTCTGGCGTCCACTTATTTTTGGCCATACGTTGTACCCTTAGTGAGCAAGTTTTCTAATCATTGCCACTCAGAACGAGAGCAGTTTGTTAGCCGGCTGCTTTGGGATTTGGATGTGAATCCGGCTAATAACGGGGGCTGGATGAGCTGTCCGAGCTGAGCTATGTCTGATTACACGCTATCATTCCGTCTGACTGCGAGCGCCATCACCAGTGTCAGACCCCCACCGTCTGATGAGCCGCTGTCACCCGCTGATCTATGCCTTCATTAGAGCAGGCGCTCTGTAATCATATTTATTATAATGTAATGCGCCGATGTCTCTGAGCCGCTCCTCTGATCTATGTCTCTAATCAGACCGCACTAATGATGAGCTTTGATTACGCCGTTCAACAAACAAGTCTCCGCTCCGTAGTTAACTTTAACATTATTTACTAGTCCGTGTAGTTCGCGTACCCATGTGTAATGATGTGTCTGTTTTGACTGCTGTCTGCGGAGTTTCACTTGAAACCCGTCTCCGGCTTGACATTTAAACCCAGCCGCCATCGTGCCAGCCTGGTGAGACGCATCATTCTCCTCGATTAGAGCTCTTTGAGAGGGCCGCATGGCTTTTGACAGGCCTCATTGGCGTGCACAAAGTGGAATGGCATAATAAGCACTCAGTAACAAGCAATTAATCCCCCTGTACTCATCTTTCAGGGGAGCAGTGAGAGGGCATGTTGCTGGCCATTCCAGTCAGGCTTAGCCCATAATGTTCAGCTGTAGCCATAATTCATCTTCTGTGTGTTGTGTCAGAGATTAAACCACGTTTACCATGACTGACTGTTTACTTCCACTGGCTCCAAATAGACCTGATTTAAACAATGAATAGGACAAGCTTGGGAAGCTATATTTAGCTATATGAGGGCTGCTCCTACATGTTCCTGTCTGTTCAGTGCTTGCTTACAGCCAAAAATATGTGAACACCCTGACCATAAGCTTTTTGTGCTGCCCATTCCAAACCCTTGGCACAAAAGTTGGCACCCTGTTTGTGGCTGTTAAAGCCTCTACTTTTCTAAGAAGGATGTCCACAACATTTTGATGTGTGTCTCTGGTATTTGTATCCTATTAAGCCAAAATAGCAATCAAAAGGTTGCTGGTTCAAACCCCACAACTGCCAGGTTGCCACTGTTAGGCCCCTGAGCAATTGTATACTGTCACAGTACTGTAAGTTGCTTTGGATAAAAGAGTCTGCTAAATGAAAATGTAAATGTTATGTTTGGGCTCTGATGTTGTACGAGAAGTTCCAATTCATCTCACTAGTGACCACTGGAATTGAGGTCAGGTCTTTGTGCAAGCATCTGAAGTTTTTCCAGACCAAACTCAACAAATCATGTCTTTCTAGAAATTGCTGTGTGCACTGGAGCACGGACATGCTGAAACATAGAAAGGCCGTTCCCAAACAGTCATTGTAAACTTAAAAGCACATTAAACACCTTGTAACAGTGGGTGTGACTGAAACACCTGAACTCAATGTTTAGTGGAGGTCTTAGTACTTCTTCCTCCTCTTCTCGCCCCTTCATTCTGCACAGGCGTCTCTTCCACCAATCAGGTTCCTTACACAGCGTATGAAGATCTCACCCACCCACACATAGTCCGGTCCCCCGGCAGTTGTAGCCTAGTGGTTAAGGTACTGGACTAGGATTCAAAAGGTTGCTGGTTCAAGCTCCATCACTGCCAGGTTACCACTGTTGGGCCCTGGACTCTCAATTGTTCAGACAATATACTGTCACACTACTGTAAGTTGCTTTGGATAAAAGCGTCCGCTAAATGCTGAAAATATGAATGTAAATGTAAAAATGTATCTTTGTTAATCACACTTCATCTTTTAACTTTGTACTCATTAATGAATAATTCAGCTTGTAAATATAACTGTGATGCTGTGTTTACAATACTAACTAAATGTGCACACTTGACCTGGTTTACCTCAGCATACTGGACACTTACTATTAATGCACACAAAACATCGAAGCTGCGATCACTCAGACTACACTTTTATTTTTACTACAGTTTACACTTTTACTACCTCTGACCCTGCACATGTTCTGTATTTACTGTCTATGCACCTTTGTCTTTTGTGTTTTGTATATTGTTTTTGCACTATGGTCTTTTATATCTATTTTTATTGCTGCACCGGTGATGTAGTAGTGTTAGACATTTATAAAGTCATAAATCCTATATCAATTTTGAATGGGATTTGAGTCAGGAGATGCCAACCACTGCAGAGCATCTTTCAGTTTTGAGTTATTTCAGCTTTATGTTCAGGGTTATGTAAGGCTAATGAGGTATAATATGGCATTTGGGGTTTTTGGTATCATATGTGCAACCCTTCGTTCTCCAAACATGACAAGCTAAATTAATGCCAATTTTTATTTCATCTAATGTGCATTATTTTGCACATCATCATAGACAAAAAGTAGGTGGACAGTTCACATGCTTGTTGGACATCCCATTCCAAAACCATGATTATCTTTATTTTTTTAAGATCTATGTGTGTAAAAACATAGCTTTTTTTACTTCATACTTAACCAACCCACCTAGTTAGCATCAGCTCTGCAGTGATAAGAAAAGCCTTCCCAAGGCTGTGCTACGATGCCATGTTTGACCCTGGAGTCGAGCAACTGGAAGCACAATAGGTGCTAAATTACAGAGCGTATGTCTATGAACCATTTTATCCAAACAATCATCCGGTTTACTCTAAGCTGCAGTTTAACCACACGGCTCGGTTGCAGCTGAACACTCGTCCAACAGCCGGGTGAATACTTGGCATCTGAATGCCACTTTACTGACTGGCCGGCCTCTTTTCACTCCTCACTTCAACATTCTGTATTTTCTGCTGAATTAAAGCATTTCAGCACTGGCTCAGTGTGTGATAGAATGCAGCATGTTTCTATAGAAAAGAGCCGCTGTATGGAGCCGATGGTTATGTGCTGAATAGAGGAGTTATGGTGCTGAAAAGGAGTCGTGTGGTGTAATGTGATAGAATGAGAGAGATACAGAGAGAGAGAGAAAGTGAGAGTAAATGAGTGTTACTGACCTGATATACACCGATCAGCCATGTCCATTTTATCAGCTCCACTTACCATATAGAAGCACTTTGTAGTTCTACAATTACTGACTGTAGTCCATCTGTTTTTCTGCATGCTTTGTTAGCCCCCTTTCATGCTGTTCTTCCCAGGACCACTACAGAGTAGGTATTATTTGGGTGGTGGATCATTCTCAGCACTGCAGTGACACTGACATGGTGGTGGTGTGTTAGTGTGTGTTGTGCTGGTATGAGTGGATAAGACACAGCAGTGCTGCTGATGGAGTTTTTAAACACCTCACTGTTACTGCTGGACTGAGAATAGTCCACCAACCAAAAACATCCAGCCAACAGCGCCCCGTGGGCAGCGTCCTGTGACCACTGATGAAGGTCTAGAGGATGACCAACTCAAACAGCAGCAATAGATGAGTGATCGTCTCTGACTTTACATCTACAAGGTGGACCAACTAGGTAGGAGTGTGTAATAGAGTGGACACGATATTTCAAAACTCCAGCAGCGCTGCTGTGTCTGATCCACTTATACCAGCACAACACACACTAACACTGCTGAGAGTGATCCAACACCTAAATAATACCTGCTCTGTGGTGGTCCTGTGGGGGTCCTGACCATTGAAGAGCAGGGTGAAAGCAGGCTAAAAAGTATGCAGAGAAATATATGGACTACAGTCAGTAATTGTAGAGCTACAAAGTGCTCTTATATGGTAAGTGAAGCTGATAAAATGGACAGTGAGTTTAGAAACAAGGAGGTGGTTTTAATGTTATGGCTGATCAGTGTATAAAGCAAGCCTTCACAGATTGAAGCTTGGGCCTTCATCTCTGCTTCTTCTAATTATTTCATTTAAGCAGCTGTGTTTATCTACCCTGCCTCGCAGCAACAATGCATTGTTTATAATAGCCATCTTAAATTTTTGTGTGTCAGGTTTCCCGACAGCAGCGTACGGCCCGGTGGCAGCAGCGGCGGCAGTGGCGGCAGCGAGAGGCTCAGGTAGGGGAGCCCGAGGAAGAGGCAGCTACATGGCGTACCCACAGAACCCGGGGCCAGGTAAACGTTCTGACCGCGTGTGTTCTGTGTGGCTACAGCTATGTCCATCCTCTTCTGCACCTGACACTTCTTTCACTTACACACTTCAAACAAGAGAGTGGCAGCATTAACCTAAAACAACAGAATAATCATTAGCATGCTGCTTTTCTCCCCGATTCTCGATCAGCAGCCGCCGTTCGTGTGCATACAGGGTTTTTAGGATCGATGAAGAGTGATGAGCAGAAAATCCTATTTTTCTTTTCGCACCTCGGTCAGGATAACAGCGACGGACATTTTCTCCTCCTTATCACTCCTCATTGATTATCTAGTCGGCTTGATGAACAAATCTGCCTCCTTGATGGCGCTTTAAATCGATGCCTCGTCAAGAGAGTCCGGTTGCCTTTAGCACAGTTTAGCACAGAGGTGACGACATCTTTAATTGACAGGCCGACACCTTGGGGTCCCTAAAGCGTTCTGTTCTGTAATTAAGTACCATTCTTTAGTGGAAACCTCCGGGTGGCTGGGAGAAGCTCAGCTCTCAGTCATTGACCTGTCTTTGTTTGTATCTTTTTTTAGACACTGTGCAGGTTTTGTGGTCTCTGTCTGTCCCAAAATCTGTTTCTTTATTTATTATGATAACACGGTGTGTAGAAGATGGACTTTGTTGGTGTTTGGTGGTGGGGCAGTTTGTGTCCTTTTCATGTGAACCATGTCAGTCAACACAATGTAAAGCCCAATAAAATAGCCCAATGCTGATATTATTAGGGGGTATAGTGAGAATTGTTTATGATATCGTATCGCCCTAGTAATGTTAAATAAACACTGCGATATATGCAGATGTGACTGTCAAATACAGTTGTTTTCTTTTTTGATTATGGGTGCCAAGTTGTTTTGAAGCTGGCCTAACCAAAATCCATGGCTTGATTACTAGCTGCCCCAAAGGACTCTTTCATCAACTCTTAAACTGATCTGAGGTCTGCAGATGGAGAGTGGTAGTTCACTAGTCTGTGGGTCTTTCTTAAAACCTAGTGAGCTGCCTACTGCTTACCTAGGTGCCTAAGTATTGAGGATTCTAACTGACATCAAACTTTAGAAGGCAAATTATTTAGACCCACTACTAGACAGGGATTACATCATAAATTGTCCCCGCCTACCGCTGTACTTGTAGCTTCCCAAGCTAACGGAGTTAGCCTCAGGCCATTCAAACCTATTGGCTGAGGTGACTCAACCTGCTAACATGCCAGCTAACATTTCCCTCCGTGTACCGAAAACTGTTATGCTGTCGCTGACAAACCCAGAATTTCAAATAAATTACACTTATAGGGTTAAGGGCCTTGCTCGAGGGCCCAGCAGTGGCTGCATAGCAGAGCTGGTATTCGAACTCTCAACCTTTCAATGATGGTCTAAAACTTTACCCACTAGGCTATCACTGTCCCTAAGAGAGCTTACCAGGTCTCTTATTAGACAGCCTACCAGGTCTCTTACTAGACAGCTTACCAGGTCTCTTACTAGAGAGCTTACTAAGTCTCTTACTAGAGAGCTTACCAGTTCTCTTACTAGACAGCTTACCAGGTCTCTTACTAGAGAGCTTACCAGGTCTCTTACTAGAGAGCTTACTAGAGAGCTTACTAGGTCTCTTACTAGAGAGCTTACCAGGTCTCTTACTAGAGAGCTTACCAGGTCTCTTACTAAAGAGCTTACTAGGTCTCTTACTAGACAGCTTACCAGGTCTCTTACTAGAGAGCTTACCAGGTCTCTTACTAGAGAGCTTACCAGGTCTCTTACTAGAGAGCTTACCAGGTCTCTTACTAGAGAGCTTACTAGGTCTCTTACTAGACAGCTTACCAGGTCTCTTACTAGAGAGCTTACCAGGTCTCTTACTAGAGAGCTTACCAGGTCTCTTACTAGAGAGCTTACCAGGTCTCTTACTAGAGAGCTTACTAGGTCTCTTACTAGAGAGCTTACTAGGTCTCTTACTAGAGAGCTTACCAGGTCTCTTACTAGAGAGCTTACTAGGTCTCTTACTAAAGAGCTTACCAGGTCTCTTACTAGTTCTCTTACTAGAGAGCTTACTAGAGAGCTTACTAGGTCTCTTACTAGAGAGATTACTACAGTAGGTCTCTTACTAGAGAGCTTACTAGGTCTCTTACTAGAGAGCTTACCAGGTCCCTTACTAGAGAGCTTACTAGGTCTCTTACTAGTTCTCTTACTAGAGAGCTTACTAGGTCTCTTACTAGTTCTCTTACTAGAGAGCTTACTAGAGAGCTTACTAGGTATCTTACTAGAGAGCTTACTAGGTTTTCAGACAGACCCTGTGTGTCTCACTGGAGGTCCATTCTCCTTTTCACTTGGTCCATCTTTCCGGCTGTTTCTCATTCTGTCTATTTGCTGTGGATCTGATTCTGTTCACATGCAGCCGGGAGAACGTTTCCCACAGGGTGCTGCACCTCAGGAGGCGCTGCCCTCTGGAGGGATGTCTCTTAAACTCCCAACCTTCCTGCCAGCTTATCTTACTGACTAAGTCTTACGGACAAATGCCAATGAAGTCAACCCTCCTATAGTCTCTGCACTCTTTGCATTGAGGAATGCCCTCTGATTCACACGTGTACTGTCCTTTACTACAGTAAAGCCTGTTCACCAAAGTGACAGGTGCGTCTCTAAAAAGAAAAGTCTGCTGTATAGCTGTATAGATCATTTCCAGTCCCTCTTATGTTAGATCATTAAGCCAAAGTTTACTTTTGGCTTCCTTTTTTCATTGTTTTGTCCTGGTTTCCCTCTCCTCGTCAGAAGCCGAATGCCGCCTCTCGTCAGCAGAAGAGCGTCTGGTTTAGGCAGCCAGCTGTCCCTTGCTGCTCAATAAATGTATTCTGCTAAAGGTTAACAACGCCGGCAAAATTTCTCTTGAATAAGCTTTTCTGCTGCAAGGCTTTTCAATAGCCAATCACCGCTGTGTTTAACCCCAGAGTCTCTCCAAGCTGCAGTTTAGCAAAATACCCGGCTCGCCGCGTGCAGAGTTTTTACTAATGAGGGCAAAGACAATCTTCCTGTGTAATTATACAGCCAAACAACAACACTGTTGGCCTCTACACATCAGAGGTCGGACTTTTTAAAGTCGATGTGTCTCAGTGAAACGTGGTTTACTGTTAATTTCCGGGCATTGTGGAAGAGTCACTGAGAAATGAATTGTAGAGCACTGGATGCTTTCTTTCGTTGTACTAAGAGCTGTTAGTGGCTGCTGAGGTTTATAAGTGCCTCTATGCTAAGTAAGAATATGACTTTAGTGCAAAATTGGTGCACAATTTGAGCAAACTGTGAAGAGTGGAACTGTCCAAAGACATGGCAATAGACTCAAAAGTAAAAAAAAAAAAAAGAGTACATTTTATGCTACTAAAGATGCAGCGTTTGTCTATGTGCCACCCGTCTCTCCTGCTCATTCTATGTCCTCCTTGTCATCATCTTCCGTCGGCTCTAACCTCCAGTTCAGGACACATTATCCTGATGAATGAAGGAGGAAGTTATTGTATAAAGCCACGTTTTTGCTTGATGAGGCCTGCGGCTGGCCAGGCACGGAGCTGCACTCGTTTGGCTAAGTGCTTGCCATTATCTAGAGATCATTATGCATTTCATCTCAACAAGCACCATGATCACGGCAAAGAGGCTCAGCGGAGGGCCACGTTGGCCCGGGCCGCCACTGCGAGATTAAACCGGCTTCCCGGCTCCCACGTGTACCCATCTATTGCCTCCCACACACAAACACACACAGCTGCGCGTCCGGCCCGTGCCAGCACGCAGAAGTGGAAGAGGGCCGACAGCGGCTCCGCTCTCTCAAGGATGCTCTCTACATGACGTAGGTCCCACAGGCCCTCAGTGCAGGAAGATAAATGTTACACAAAGGTTAGAAAGGCCGCAGCTCCCGTGCTCTTTCAGGATGGTCTTTTCGGCACAGCTGTGATGGGCAGATGCTCAGACAGGGCCTCTGGGAGGAACCGCCTGAGCTTCAAAAGAGAGGCAAACTCTGGTGGTGCTCAGCTGTACATCTCTTTCATCTCCTCACTCACAGAGAGATATAGAACTGCTTTTTTCTTTTAGATTCACCTTTAAAACCTTTGTTATTGGTTACGTTTCAGAGAAGCACAGGCCAAACTGTTGGAGGCATTTTTGGCCATACCGTACCCGTTGTAAAGTGTGTGTGTGCGCACATGTTAGTGTGTACCTAAGACATGCACAGTATGGCTGTGCATATACAGTGGAACCTCGATTTAACAGACCTCCACAACAGATTTTGGATTTAACGGACAAATGAAATGTTTAAATTCCCAGGAGAGGTGTACCAAGACCAGTAGTTCAATAATTGTCCTCTAGCCGGTGCACGTCTCTCTGTTTACATGAGTGATAGGCTATATTTTGTTGGAAGGCTCGCTTTGTTCTCGCCTTTTTCTGTGTTTTTGCAAGTTCTTGTGCTTAGTTATGCACCAGCACTGCTCCAGTAGCCACCAGTAGTGCTTCAGAGTCCGAATAATAGATACTCTAATAGGTACTAGATTCCCCACTATAAGATCATGGCAAAAACATCTCCTCCACCCACACATGGTAAATGAAATTTCTCCCCAGTAGAACAGTACACCAATTTTAATAATTATTTACAGGTTTTACATGACATATTTATATATCTATTTTGTTTGTATATTTTCACACCCCTGGATAAAAAAAACCTTGCTGTTTCGGACAGTCGCATTTTACGGACCAGTGCTCCCCTTTTTAGTCCGTTAAATCGAGGTGTATGTAATTAACCAGGGATTCAGGGAATTTAGTAAAAATAGTATATTGAGAAGCAAAGCCGTCTATTCATGTGAACTTAAGTACAGAAACCCATCAAATTTTTCCTGAAGCAATAAAGTGGAGCCTGAATTTTCTCATACAGATAATAAGGTGCTTGTATTTGAGGATTTTATTTTTCATAGCTCTCTTTTAGGTTAGATTGAAAGGAAATGTCTGCTTTTTGGGCCAGTGGTTTGAAGTTCCTCCTCAGAGGCAAAGTAGAAATAAGTAGAAGCGTTACTTTATTTGAAGCGTGTCTCTCAGTCGTAGCAGTATGCAGAGAGGAGCAGAGAGGAAGTACCGGAGACCTGAAGAGATCTAAATAGCACTTGGTAATGGCTATACTTTAGGCACGGGGCGAAAGGCAGAGAGGGTTGATGAGCAATAATTACCCATAGAAATGAAGTTCGGCAAACGATTCGTGCTGCCGGACCCGCCAAACTTGTCGCCATGGCGACGGCGACCTACTCATTTGTTTTGTAGATGAGTAATTACATCCAATTAGACCGCAGGAAGAGGGGGGGTAAAAGGAATGGCAAAGAAGTGATCTTTTGTTTCAGGCTGATAGCTGGAACATTAGTAATTGGATGATGAGGGGCGGGGGTGGCTGAAGATAAGATCTGCAGAAGTGTGTGTATTCATCCTGAACCCTCTTTCGACTCGAAACCACCCACACCTACCTGAACAATACATTTTCTCATTTTATATATATTTATATATATATGAGATGTAGAACGAGAATAATGCACATTTGAAGGACTTGGCTTTGTAAGTGACCCATTCTTATAGCAGCAGGGTGTTCTCGAGGCTGCTTCCACATAACTATATTAATTCCAAGGCTGTAATGTGTGAAGGCCATGTCAAAGTCATTCTAAATGTCAAGTCAGTGCACTTGGCTGCCAACTTTGTAACACCCCCCATCCCCCGCATTTATTTACACACGCGAGACAGATAGATCAACTTTAATCAAGCATCTTAGGGCTAGGAAATTATAATCGCTTGAAAATTCGTGTCATTTTGATCCTTCTCTTACTTATACGAGTTCAATCAAGTTGTCAAGATTTATAAAACATGAGTTCTCATAACTCTCGGGATGTGAGAAGTATATTAGAGAGTTTGTTACATGAGCCAGATGCAAAGCATGTATCTTGCAGAAATAAATCAACCTGACCTCTAGCTTGTTGGATTTTCCATTCTAAAACCAAAGATGTTTGCAGCCACAATAGATTGCTGTCTTCTCAAAAGGCTTTTTTAGACGATTTTGGAAAGTGTTTAAATTCTGATTTATCCCATTGAGCACAGTCATTCTAAACCAGACAAAACGGTGGTCAAAGTTATATATAAACATCTGTTATATTGTACACACCTGTTATTTCTGGGTGTGCTTGAAACATTCATTCATTGTCTGTTTTACCAGGGTCGCAGTGGGTACATTTCACTGAGCGAAAGGAATGAAACACCCTGGAGAGGTCGCCAGCCCAATACAGAGCATACACACATTCTCACACACACACACTCATACCTAGGTGGACTTCTAGTCTTCGGACTGTGGGACAAAACGGGAGCGCCCG
Organism: Trichomycterus rosablanca; assembly: GCF_030014385.1. Taxonomy (NCBI): domain Eukaryota; kingdom Metazoa; phylum Chordata; class Actinopteri; order Siluriformes; family Trichomycteridae; genus Trichomycterus; species Trichomycterus rosablanca. The sequence continues at coordinate 12,053,884 of NC_086005.1, forward strand.
AAAGAACCTATGCAGATATGATAGCACAGAACATGCAAAATACACACAGAAAGGACCCGGGAATCGAACCCAGAACCTTCTTGCTGTAAGGCAACAGTGCTACGCATTAAGCCACCATGGTTGAAACGCCTATTAATTAGAATAGGTGTTCACTTCCAATTGACCACTGCTGGGTTCAGATCTCAGCCTTGCTATCTACCTCACCAGGCCTCCTAAGGAACGAAAGGTTGATGGGGCTTTTTCTCAATGAATCTGTAGACCTCTGCTGTCAGCCTGCACAAGGTTTGACTGATAAGGCATAGTGGGATGAATCCACTGCTTGCAAGTGAAAAGAAGAAGCCTGTGACTTCATGTGCCAGAGCGGGCACATACTATTCTGCGTCTCTTGTCGGTGGTGGTGCAAGCGACTAGACAGATATAACAAAAGAAAGCCTAATGAATGTAGTGCTGTAGTTAAGAACAAGTCCAAACGAGTGCAGGATGTGTTAGTCATTCAGTCACAGATTAACCTTTGCAGAAAACATTAAAGTCCCAGAAATACATAAAGTATAGGTAAACTTGTAGGTAGACTCTAGTTTAAGCATCTCAACTATGTAAAATGGCTCGCTAGTACCTTGTGCTAAGGACATTTGACCCCTTGACCTGGTTAGGTGTTAAAGGTATAAATACAGTCAGGCACTGTATCTAGATTGTCTGGATCCAACACTGGAATATTTCCAGCTTGTTTATGCAGAAAGCCTTATTCTTGGTCTAGGGCTGCTTTTATAGCATAAGTGAACAATAGTACAGTCCCATAGTATACATTCTTATAATGTGACTAACTTATAGCTTCATGTTATAAGCTTTAACTCCTAATAACCAGGCAGCTTCGTTACTTCCCGAGGATGCAGTGTAGCACCAGATGTCTGTGCAGCTCCAGCACACACACACATTTGATATTTGTTCATTAGCATGCAGCAAATTTGCTCTGGTGTTGTACGAATAACAGCCCTTCTTTAATCCATCCCCACTTCACTGCCGCCACCACTTCCGTAGAAAGTAGACAACACATCCAGTCCCACCGCTGAAACAGCACGGAGGAAAACATATGCTTTACCACACAAGATCAGAGAGAACAGATTTTTTTCTCACGCTTTGAAGTCTGAAGCGAGAAAAAAAAAATCTCTGGCTCAACCGTACTTTGTTTCTTACCTTTGCCCAACGCAAATCATTTGTATGCTCTGAAAAGAAAATTAGCACAGGAAGATAACCAAGTGATTGCAGCACTCCCAGATGGTGTCTCTTTTGCGCTCCTGCCATCCGCTGAAGAGCCACTTTTTTCCTTCCCCCACAGGCCTGATTTTATTCATATCCTTTTCCACTGATGGCACTATCATTAGAGGCAATCTACCTGAACAATAAAAGTCATTTTGCCTGCTTTTATTAGATAAGACCTTCCCAGCTGTGAGATTCCAGCAGCTGAGGGTTAATTGTCCGTGTCTGAGCAAACAAAGCCATCATGTGTATTTGTTGTACGTCCCGATGTCATCTTAACGTCCCGCCGCTCCCGTCCTATAAACAAGCTGAACCCGTTGTTCATTTTCAGTTCCACTATTATAAACCGAAGTCTCTCGGATGGTCCTGCGGCTGGAGCGGATTATACGACCGAGGGTTGTTCTTAAATCTTCTTTTTCTCCCCTCATTCGTTTAACTAATGGAGGACATCGTAGCGAAGCCTTTTGTAAAGGTCGACGCTTGTTTGTTATTAAAGATTCTAATTAGAGAGTCGGAGGAAGCCGCGGAAGCTTGTCTAATTAGCAAGGAGTCCAGAACCCACTTTGAAACTCAAGGGTGACAAGATATTTGCATGCACATCAAAAGTGGATTAAATAGAAGAAGTCTCTTTTTTATCACGTAGTATTTGTTTTTATAATAATTAAAGTGAAGCTGAAGGGTTTATGTTTACCGTGAAAGTCGGGCGTTTCCAAAAACGTTTGGTGGGTGTGTGTGTGTGTGTGTGGGGGGGGGGGGTTATGAGAAGGACAATTTGTATCTGAGGAGCGTTATTTCCCACAGTGTTTCTCATAAGTCTCTAAGGCACCCTCACTTCTTCTGTCTTGATGTAGGAAATCCTCTTTCCTTGTTCCTGAGGGTGGTCCAACATCATCCAGCTTGTTAAATCTCGACTTTGTTTTGATATTCAAGAACAAACAGCACCTCTGCATGAGCTCAGAGTTCTCGGCTCCTGGTTTTATCCTGTTTCACATTATTCAAACCATTAAAACTAATTATGGAGTTAAAGTAAACATTAAACAGATGAAGAATGAGTAATAGAGGGAGCTGATATGTCAGAAATACAGGAGCTGGACAAAATAATGGAAATCTGTAGTAGTATAGTAATAGAAATAAATAAGGAGTAGGGCAACACAAATAAATGAAATCACACACATCCTCAATGGTTTGTGGTTGGTTCCACTGTTTTGCAGGAACTTCCTATAGAGGTTCGATAATGTTTTAATATTTAAATATGTTTCTGAAGATATATATATATGTATATATATATATATATATATATATATATATATATACATTTTGTTTGTCATACATACATATACCGTTGTACAGTACAATTAAATTCTTTCTTCACATATACCAGCTTGTTTGGAAGCTGGGGTCAGAGCGCAGGGTCAGCCATCTTACGGCGCCCCTGGAGCAGACAGGGTTAGGGGCCTTGCTCAAGGACCCAACAGTGGCTGCATAGCGGAGCTTGATAGCAATCTTCCGGTTGATAGCCCAAAGCCCTACCCACTAGGCTGGCCATTTAAACACCAAAATAATGTAAACAGTATGTGTGAGGACCGTATCATCATGGAATGTTGGAATGTGTAACCCTGTGATGGACTGGTGGCATGTTTTGCACCAGATCTACTGTGACCCTGACCAGATAGATGCTGTTAGTGTTAATGTTAGTGAATGAACATGAAGTGACTGTGTCGTGAGTGTGTAAAGAAAGTAAATTGCTCTGGCTGGGGACAGGGCAATGACGGTGTATTGAGGACATGCAGCTGTGTGCCACTGAGCAGATGTGTGCCAGGTGTCTGACGAAGGGGAATGAAATGGGATACAGAGAGATAATGGGACAGCATTGTGTGTGTGTGTGTGTGTATTGTTTGTATGCAGGTGAACGTGTGTTTGTGTGTGAGCATACAACTGTATATTTGTTAGTGTGCATTCATATGTGAGAGTGTGTGAGTAAGTGTATGCTGGTTTGTGTGTGTACATGTGTTTGTTGTGTGTGTGTGTGTGTGCAGGTGAATTTGCATGCGTAAGTGTATGCTGGCTTGTGTCTGTATCCATGTGTGTGCAGCTTAATGTGTGTTTGTGTTTATGTCAAGGCATGTTTGTGTGTGTGTGCGCACATGTGTGTTTGTGTGCATGCATGTGTGTGAGTAGGTGTATGCTAGTTTGTGTGTGTATGCAGGTGAATGTGTGTATGCCAAGGTGTGTTTGTGTGTGTGCGCACGTGTGTGTGTGTAAATATATGTGTGTGTGTGTGTGTGTGTGTGTGTGTGTGTGTGTGTGTGGTGATTCAGCAGCAGGAGCATTGCAGTGCGGTGGGCAGTACAGATTCTGAGGATGCTGCAGGTTTGTGAGAGATGAGTCATTAGGGTGGTGGCAGGGAGGGGGGGCTAAACCAATTGCCCCCCTGCTTGCAATTGGTTTAGGGCTACAGTGTTACCAAGTTGGAAAGAGTAAAGCGTAATTCATCAAAAGAAAACCAAAAACACTTGACACAACATTCAGTCTGATCCCTACAGTCTGCCTTATGTAACACTCAGTACCTCATTTATACTGAACTGAGAGTCAAGGTAGGTACAAATTGCGTATGAATTTGGCACAGTGGGTAGCACTGTCATCTCACAGCAAGAAGGTCCTGGGTTCGATTCCCAGGTGGAACGGTCCGGGTCCTTTCTGTGTGGAGTTTTCATGTTCTGCTAGTGTCCTTGTGGGCTTCCTCTAGGTGTTTTGGTTTCCGCTCACAGTCCAAAGACATGCATTCAGGTTAATTGGAGATAGTAAATTGTCCCTAGGTGTGTGTGTGTGTGTGTGTGTGTGTGTGTGTTTGCCCTGTGATGGACTGGCGACCTGTCCAGGGTGTTTCCTGCCTTTCAACCCAGTAAATCAAACCCACATTGACCCTGAATCAAATAAAGTGGTGGTATAAACAGACAATGAATGAATGAATGAATGAGATTGGGAGATGGGGTGGCAGAGGTGTCATGTGGCAGAGGGGTTAGCACATGCTAGCGTATGCTTTTATAAAGACATGTATAGCCAGCATTTTTGTATCAGAAAACATTGACAGTTCTATTACACGACAGCCACCAATCCACCAAGTGTGCTGGCTAGCACATGCTTCCTCCAAATTATGTATTACCAGCCTGTTTGTATTAGTAGATTAGTAGATATTTACTCTCCTTGGTAAGGGCTTCTTGGTGCTTTTTTCCAGACATCTTGCCACTATCATGAGTAGGGTTAGTGCTGGTCGGGGGCCTTCATTTCATTGCTCAAAACCCCAAACACAAAACAAATACATCCCATGAGATGATAAAATGCCTGACACCCTTCTCGCTCATGACTTGTCTGGATTAGCTCCTGCTATGAAAAGAGGTGTCTGCGCCACCCGTGGCTTTTATCAGGCCTCTAATTTACTCGGTCTTCACCTCCACTTCTTTGATTTATTCAACAAACTATAATGTTAGCTCACGCCAGTCAATGATGCTCTCTGAAGCGTTGATAATCTGCCGTCCGTGTGAAAAGGAGGTGGTTCAGAGAGCGTCGTCGAACATGAGACGAGTCTAGTTCTTAGTGCTAATGTTCATGCCCCGTACCCATGAATAGGGTCTACTCGAATCACACAGAGAACTTAATCTGAAGTGCCATGTCCTTAGCGGCGAGGCTTATCTCGGAGAATAGAAATCGATTCTCGATGTTTTGTGTGAATTCTGGTTTGTCTCTATTGAGAGGAAAACAACAGATTCGATAAAGAGACTATTACAGAGTGAGAATGTGAGAATGGGGTACAATCAGCCCGTTTATTGGTTCTTGGTTGTGGTCCGTTAAGCTAATGTGAAGGTTGTACATGCTAACTTTGTACCTGTGTGTATTTATAGGTTCAACGGTGGTGTAAGAGAAAGCGAGACATTAGGGGAGATTAAAAAATGATTAATATTAAGTTGAATGGCAACAGAAATGGTTGTTTTGATGCAGATAGTCTGAACAAACACGTGATTAATTGTACAGCCTATGTGCTTAGTCCTAGTCAAGCATCCCCCCCAATCTAGTTGTATCCAATTACCTGATTGCACTATGCTGACCTGATTGAGGAGAGCCATGACTAACAATCCCCCTCCCACCTGTATGCAGTACAGACTGCATCTTTTCACCTACACAAGGTGTGTTCATACAGGGCTTGATCTCGCATACAGAGACTCACGCACTGATCCCCATTATCCCCCGTCTCTGCAGGCGCCATCAGCCAGCAGAGGTCGTAATTGCATCAGTAATTAGGACTCGCCTCCGGCATCCAACCCATAGGAAAAGCCAATCGTTGTCCGTAAATGTAATGTAAACGTAAAGGCGCTCAGCCTGCTGGTAGCAGAGCTGAGATTCAAACTCACTAGTCTGAGATGTCAGCTCTGGTGTGCTAGTGTGTTTTACCACTGCACCACCTAAGCAATTCACTAGTCAAGCATTTCTAAAGAAAGAAGAGAACACTAGGAACAACTGAGTGGATTCAAAATGAGGGAGACCACCCAAAAATAGGGAGAAAATCCTAAAAAAATAAGGGAAGCCGTTAGAAGAAACAATTTGACCTTTTTTTTAATCAGACAGACTTCCATATGTTTATTTTATGTTTATTCTGTATTCAAAAGACGAAGATGAAGAAAAAGTATGTTGTATGTAAAGTCCTTGTGCAATTTGATCTGGATTCTTAATACAAGAGGTCGGCGTCGGTTGTCATGCAGTAAGTAATGCTAAACCGAATGGTGTTCCGAATTATGTATGAAACTGTAGGGAAATGGGAACCCTAAATGGCAAATGTTTACTCGAAATACTGTCTTTCTAGGTAGTGAGCGTGCCAGTAATCTCTTCTGCTGTTTACCCCATTTGAACTCATGCACTCAAGTGCAGCTTCCTTCAGTAAAAAGAACGAGTGTAGCATGTAGCTCTGCGTAGTTACCGTCAGCCACTCTCAATAACACACATGCTTTGCCTACACGACCACATGACTGTGTACCATAAAAGTTTTTCCCCCAAATGATGGCGTCCCACCCTCACCCCTTAACCACCTGCTTCTCCCCCTTTCCCATCCTGTACTGTATCTCTCAGGCTTTCCCGATTACGGGTTTTATTCTGCGCCCGGTGACCAGCGGGCGGCGCCCTGCTCCTTTGCCGACTATGGCTCCCTGGGGCCCCAGGCAGCTCAGATGCTGCAAAGCGAGCACGCCACGTCCGCCTGCAACTCGCCCCTGCAGCACCTCCACAGCCCGGATCAGTTTAAGAGCCCAGGTTTGTATGGCGCGTTTCTGTCCTCGACTTTTGCTGCCATCACTTTTTATTCGGTTTTCATTTCTCTTTCATGTTTTTCTTTTGATTTGCTTTGGTTTTGGCTTTCTTTTGATCACATGGTGCTTTGGCAGAGAAACACACTTTGTTCACGGTGTTGGATGAACGAAGGTGTCAGAAACATTTGTGATCAACACCTTCATCTGAGAGTTTGCTCTGGGATGCTCTGCATGTCGGAATTTCATTTTTATTCATTCATTTATTTATGTTTTTAAATGTATTCATGACGATTTTGTTTTGATGTTTTGCAACCAGTTCCTTTTGCTTTTGCACGATGGCAAATCAGGATGCATGTACAGATCAAACGCATGATTTGGCCAACTCGGCCAAAATGGATGAACCTAGAGCTGGCTAATGTTCACTTAGTCGCATTGGTACCCTTATATTCATCACCTATACTGATGCTTTTACAGAATGAGCATGGTACGATGTTCAAAAGCTTGTTTAGGCATTTAAATTTGTTTAGTAATGTGTAACATTAAAAGTTATTCAATATTGAGGGCTAAATGGCAGTCTGATAATAAGCCAAATCTCTTTCTGTCAAGACTGCTATGGTCCACCTTTAAAACCATTAATACATTCAGAAATGTAATAGTGTAAGCACAACCTACAAAGCACCTCTTTAGGCCAAGAGCTCCAAACACCTGAGGTCATAACAGGGCTGCAAATAATAAACTTTTCTGTACTAGTACAGGTGCAACTTGGTTTAAGGATCACAAACCCTGGACCATTAAGCCTTCTGAAAACTAATATGCAATATCACCATTATTTTTAATGATTGGATAGATGGATGGTTGAAGAATGTCAGTGGCTACCAGCTGTTGGGACAAAGGGGGTCCACATGATATTTTGGGGGGGAAAAAAACAAATAAAAAGGCCCCATTGGAGGAAACACATGTTCTTTAATGCTGTTCCATGTTGATAATGCCCTCATTCATACAACTAAAATTATTTAAGAGTGGTCTGATAAACATCAGGATAAAGTCAAGGACCTTTCACTGGCTCTCCAGTTATGGGAGAGAGTAACCTTAATGGGAAGCTTACTCACTCACTCACTTTCTTAACCACTTATCCAATTAGGGTCGTGGGGGGGTGCTGGAGCCTATCCCAGCTTTTCAGTGGGCACAGGGCACGCAGTAACGCCCTGGACGGGGCGCCAGTCCATCGCAGGGCAGACATCCATACATACACACACCCGTTCACCTATAGGGCAATTCAGTGTATCCAATTAACATTGACTGCATGTTTTTGGACTGTGGGAGGAAACCGAAGCTCCCGGAGGAAACCCACGTGGACACAGGGAGAACATGCAAACTCTTCGAAGAAAGGACCCGGACCACCCCCGCCTTGGGATCAAACCCAGGATCCTCTTGCTGTGAGGCGACAGTGCAACCCACCGAGCCACCGTGCCGGCCCTAATGGGAAGCTCTGGAGTGCAAACTGTAAAGTAGATCTCCACTGTCTTTATATCTCATAAACTAGATCTATATATATTTTTTTTTTTGAAAAATGCTCCAACATCTAATCACAAATCATTCAGGACTTGTATGAGAGCATTTAGTTTAGGATTAAAGCTGTTTTGGAGGCAAACTGTGGCCCTGCCCATAAGCTCAGATTTGTTTTGTCTTTTAAAATGTTATTATTATCATTAAGTCTTAAACTTGATTGCTGTTTGGTGTCAGTTTTATGTTTGGAGGCCATTATAGAATAACGCTTCATGGAGTCTCTTTATACCTCTTAAAAATTTGCACATAAAAGCCTGGGGTTATTTCTGTTACTATAATTGTTGTAGGTTTTCCTCCCAGACACTGGAGTACACAGTGATCCTAAATGATTGCTAACAGGACTGATTCAGATAAGAGAAAAAAACTGATATTAACTAAAACAACCTCTCGTGCAAAGCAAATCCCTAACTAGTAAAACGTCTGCAGATTTTAGTGATTCAGAAATAAAAATATGTTCAGCTACTTATGCCATAACAAAGTGTTTTGTTAAATAAATGTAATCAAATTCACACTTTAATAACTCGGTGATTTGAGTGAAATGTCCTATCAGTGTCTGAACATCATGTATAGACTGCATGTGTGAAAATCAGACTGATTATCTGGTTATGTCCCAGCTTTAAGTGTGACATGGGCTTAACCTCTTGGCACATTTTTCTCAGTTGTATAGGGTTAGGTGCCTATTTTTTTAATTTAAGTAAAACAAAAGTTCAAAGTAGCAAAGAGAAGTTAGAATCAAATTGTCAGTATCAATATTATTATTGTGTTTTTTTTCTCTGCAGATAAACTGTTGGGTGGAAATCAGTCATTTAAAAAGCTGCTGTTCATCTCTGTTGTGTAAACAGTGCAATATTGGCTTAGTTTGAGTGCAACATTTAAATCATTAGGACTTAGTGATTTTTATTATAAAGTTTTTTTTTATCATAACAACTAACGGCAATGCTTGCTCATTAGCTAAACTTGCGGAATTATTTAAAGTATGTTAACAGTATGTTTGCTTGCTGATAGCATCCACACTGTGTCAGTTCGAATGTATTTTACATTGTAGCAAATCATTATATATAATATCATATTTTTCTTATTGCTTTCTCACTATTGTGCAGACACTCACCTTGATACCCTTTATAACTATTTGTGTTAGCTAGAAACTCCAGGTCTAGTCTAAAAACACTGACAGACCTCACCCAATGATGTTCCTTGGGCTTGTTAATGTTGGTCAGATGTACCCTCTAACTGGTCCTCAGTTAGCTGCCTACCAGCCTTTCTCATGCACTTCTCTGAGGCCTTTATGATATTTGGCTGCATATAGTGCTAATATTAGTTGTGCAAAATATAACAGGACAAAGAAAAGTATGTGGACACCTGATCATGAGCTTGTTGGATATGTTGGGTAAATTGACAGCCTTCACCATTTTAAAAAGGTATGCACAAGATTTTGGAACGTGTTTTTGGAAATGTTATGCTCATACAGGCAAAAGAGCATTAAGAAGAACAAGGTCAGGCCATTGATGTTGGACAAGAAGGCCTGGCTCGCAGTTGATGTTCTAATTTCTCCCAAAGGTGTTTAGTGGAGTTGAGGTCAGAACGCTGTGCAGTTCTTCTACACTAAAATTAGCAATCAAATGTTGAAAGTGTGTTTATTTTAAAGAATTGATTTTGTACTCCTGTTAGCAATGAGTGTGCATAAAACAACTGAGTTAATAATTACAGCATGCAGTTTAGTGATGGGTGAAGGTGATTGACTTTCATTGTGTATTTAACATTTCAGTAACTTATAGCAGGTTCATCAATTATTATTATTTTTTCCACACTTCACCATAAGCAGATCACCATTCTGTTGCAAATCACACAAATCGTACCGTGAACCCCTTCACTGGACATCACAGCGTCACAGCATCAGTTGAAATCCTAGTTGCAAAGTCATTAGCAGTCAGAATGACCGTCCTGTGTTACAGCTGTTCAAGCCTCATTGGTTTACCATTTTCAGAAGTGCCTCTCTGGGCCTCCTTGGTCCTCTCAAGCAATGTGAGCTAAAATCTGTTCCGATGCCTGGCTGAAATATTGGAGTATGGTTATAACGACTGCCTCAGAGGCGGCCCCAGCCATCTGCTGTGAGGCCTGCCAGGCACTCCGGCCTGCCTCGCCTGTCTTGCCTCATTTGCTTTGGCAGCCGACAAGGAAATACAACTCAGTCTCTGTGCTTTACACCAAAGATTACACAAATCTCCCTATTTGAACACGGGCCCAGTCTGCGCACATACTGCCATGCTTATCCTGAATGGCACCCTTGGGGTGCTCTAAAAGCCGAACGGGGCCTTGCAAAGCTACCAGCCATATCGGAACCGTATCCTACTGCCATGGCCTTTAATTACTAGTCAGATCTTATAAATAAACTACAGGGACCTGACTGATCCCCTGCAAGTTCTGCCCCGCTCCTCGTTTGTAGGAGTAACTGCTGTCAGAGCTCTACCAGCATCGGCTACCTTTTCATCAGCTTTTATCAGACAGACGTAAACGACACTTCAGCTTTATTATTATTTTTTTCCGCGCCAACTTCCGAGGCAGAAAGTGTCTTTCTGTCTCAGTGTTTGCAATATATGACAGTAATATCGCTTTCAATATAGGTGGAGAACACTGAGAGATAAACTTCTATTGGATTAAGGCGATACCTGATATGAGGTCCTGTCATGCTGTCTGCTGTATCTTGGTTGCTCTGGCAACACAGACCTAATCAATGCATTGTGGATCTTTCGGGGTCATATCTAAGCACTTTATCCTGCAACAGACGAAAGGGGGGCATGCTGTGAGAGTTAACGTACTGTAACTACATTAGAGTAAGATTTACACTGGGTGTTTGCTAGTATTGTCAAGGTTAGTTAGTTAGTTAGTTCAGTTACGTGCATTGTCCCAGTTTGGATATAAACAGTTCCCCTAAGCAGTGGCTTAACTACAGGGGGTGCAGGGGGGGGGCAGGTGCACTGGGGCCCATGGCAGGGGGGGCCCCTCCACGACATGAACTCAATCACCCACCTCACTGCCCCCCCATTGGCGGCATGCATTATGCATGTATTATGGCAAGCCAAACAGGAAATATACAGCAAACACTTATATACATGGAATAATATATATATATATATATATATATATGGATGGATGGATGGATGGATGGATGGATGGATGGATGGATGGATGGATGGATGGATGGATGGATGGATGGATGGATGGATGGATGGATGGATGGATGGATAGATAGATATACTATATATATGACATTTGTTGAGGGGGCCCAAAATGTTTTTTTGCACTGGGGCCCATGAGCTCCTAGTTACGCCACTGACCCTAAGCATGACACTCTTCCTGGTCAAGGGCCTAAGATTAGCATAAAACCTACTGGGGCGGCACGGTGGCTCAGTGGGTAGCACTGTCGCCTCACAGCAAGAAGGTCCTGGGTTTGATTCCCAGGTCGAGCGGTACAGGTCCTTTCTGTGTCTGTGTGGGTTTCCTCCAGGAGTTTTAACAGATCCTACTACAGTACAAAGACATGCAGTCAGGTTAACTGGAGATACAAAATTGTTCATGACATGAATGTAACCAAAGTGTGTAAAACACGACATTAAAATCCAAATAAAATAAAATAAATAAACCTACTAAGGAACATGCAGGCGGCACGGTGGCTCAGTGGGTAGCACTGTCACCTCACAGAAAAAAAGGTCCTGGGTTTGATTCCCTACAGGTCCTTTCTGTGTGGAGTTTGCATGTTCTCCCCGTGTCCGTGTGGGTTTCCGCCGGGTGTTCCGCTTTCCTCCCACAGTCCAAATACATGCAAGTGAGGTGAAATAAAGATACAAAATTGTCCAAGACTGTGTTTGATATAACATTGTGGACTAATAAGTCTTGTGTAATGAGTAACTACCGTTTCTGTCATGAATGTAACCAAAGTGTAAGACATGACATTAAAACCCTAATAAACAAGCAAACAAACAAACTGAGGAACATGCTGTGGTCTCTGGATTTCTGCTACTTGTGCCTTAACCTTGACCAGACAGTTGAAGTTCCCATTTTTAATGCCTAGGTAAAAAATAAGCCATTCATGACTCTATTTTGTAATAGTTTGTGTTCACTGAACTATTAATGTGGCTAATTAAATATCTACTTAGGACCCACGCCTTAAATGAATAAGGCGGTTTGAGACTAAAGGATCCACACACAGCATGTTTCGACTATTAACACACACAGTTATGGTCAAACGTTTACACACACTTGCTGCTGGAACAGGAATAAGTTGCTTAGAGGCTGCTCCGCCAAAAAAGAAGCACTTGCTCTGAAATTGGCAAGAGAAGAATCCGGAAGTTCTTCATATCTATTTATGCCTTACTGGATTAAAAAAAAAAAAAAACCACAATAAACCTATAAAAGAAGTCAAATTCATGCAATCGTTAGACCAAGAGGTGTTTGAATCAATCAGTCACAGAATTAAGATCCCAGGAACTCAAGACGTGTCCTTTACAAGTGTATGTCATAAAAGAGTTTGGTAAAATACCTCTCTGAGCTTTCAAGGACAGAACAGCTCTTACTTGCTCGGCTCTTATTTCCCCTTTATCCCTGTTGAGCCGGAGAATTTTGTCATCCTGCAGAAACAGACAAAGATGCTCATAAATTAAAGCCTTAATTCTAAACGCTGGTGCAGGACATGTTGAGTCACCTGTGCCTTAAAACCTGCCGTGTAATCACAAGCCCCCTAGTTTAATTAGAATGGTGCTGCTGAGCCACCAGTCAAAGCCAATAAGTGTAACTTATGTTTGCCTATTAGAGCTAATAGCAAGAACATTTTAGCCTGGGGGTAAAAGTTAGCGCATAAATCCTCATGCTTGCTGAGATAGAGACAGAGAGAGAGACCAAGAGACCAAAAAGAATCTCAACTCTCCTCAACAAAATCCACTAATGACAGGAAATAAGGATTGCTGTTGAAACTGAAAACAGCTGCAATTGCTTAATAAGCAGCGCTATTAGCATGTGTGCTGTTCAGATAAGGTGAGTGAGGCTACTCATGCTTTAGGGTACCAATTTAGCCTCTCTAAGCACAGTCTGGGTCATGTACAGTAGTCTAATCTGAAATAAAATTAAAGTAAGTCATGAGTGGTACCTTTAAACTGCATTTGAAATTACTTAAAATAAGTGGGTAACACTGTCGCCTCACAGCAAGAAGGTCCTGGGTTTGATCCCCAGGTGGGGCGGTCTGGGTCCTTTCTGTGTGGAGTTTGCATGTTCACCCCATGTCCACGTGGGTTTCCTCCGGGTGCTCCGGTTTCCTCCCACAGTCCAAAAACCTGCAAGTGAGGTGAATTGGAGATGCTAAATTGTCCATGACTGTGTTCCATATAACCTTGCGTGAACTGATGAACCTTGTGTGGTGAGTGACGGCCGTACCTGTCATGAATGTAGCCAAAGTGTGAAACATGACGTTATAATCCTAATAAACAAACAAACTTAAAATATGTAATATTATTTGAAGTTTGTTGATCACATGTACAGCTCTCTTGACTGCGGACAGAAAGCCCCGTGTTTCATTAGCTGATAATTAATTATAGATATGTTATTTCATATTTTTGGAATCACATCTTACCATCTGGACCATCCTATTTCCGTAAGTTAAGCTAAGCTAACAGTTTAATTTTTCTCACCGACCTTGGTAAAGCGATTACTGTTCCAAGTCTTTTGTACTTTGGTCTTTGGACCTGAGAGACAGAATCATCTGCTCCCTCCAAAGCAGACAATGAGTCACAAGTGAGAACGGTGGATATTAGTCACGGCATTGTGTGGCTTATCCTGGAGCTGCCAGGCCTTTTTTGTGACAATGGCTTTGTGGGCTATATAAAAAATGCAATGTGTGATTAATACAAATAGTCACAACATACACACTATAGTGGGCAGTTTTGTTTCTATTCTCTTTAGTAAGAAACAATTAGACGAGCATGTAGGCATTTAGTAGACGTCAAAGTGATGTACACCAGTTAGCCATAGCATTAGAACCACCTACCTAATATCATGTAGGTCCCCGTCTTGCTGCCAAAACTGCTCTGACTTGTCCATTATGGACTCCACAAGGACTCTTAGGGTCTTCTGTGGTATCTGGCGTCTTATCATTTACATTTTTATCAAAAGCGACTTACAGTATACAGTCTAAGCAGTTGAGTTGGCAACCGGCTGTGTGGCAGTGGTGGGGTTTGAACCAGCTGTCTTCTGGTTGCTAGTCCAGTACCTTAACTGCTAGGCTTCAACTTACCTATCAAAAAATTGGAGAAGAAAAAAATGGGAGGTCATCTGTCTGTGAGCTGAAGATGAGGCTGATTAATGGACTAATGATGGTTTAAAGCAGTACTTGAGCCAAAAAGTTTGCCCACCCCTGGTTTAGAGTGAGTTTGTTTTAACTTGTATTGATTCAACATTAAATAATAACCATTTTTAAAAACCACCAGATATTTAAAAAATAAAAATGCAGTTTTTCATTATGTAGATTTTTACTAATTTAATTACAATGAAATTATATGCATCATATTGTTATAATAATGACATTTATACTATAAGATATTTGTTCTGGCAGAAGAATATGTTTCGTTTTATGCTGGTTTTGTCTGCTGTTACTCTGGCCTGGTAGCTTTTTTTTTCCTTTCGGCTGCTCCCATATTCTTCTTAAGGGTTGCCAGAGCAGATCATTCTGGCACAGTTCTTATGCCAAATGCCTTTCCTGGCACAACCATCCATCTTTCCTCCAGACTGAAAAGCGCACCTCCCAAAAGCTAAGCTGTTCAGCCAAACTAACATAGCCAATTATGTCTGTGTGGATGCCCAACCGGCTGGTAGCACGACTGGGATTCGAACCCCGGGTCACAGCGGTAGCAGCATAAATCATATGCTTTTAAGTTTGTGGCAACAGTTTAGGAACGGTGCTTTTATGTTCTAGCATGACTGTGATCCCGTGCACAAAGCAATTTCTAGAAAGACTTGTTTTGATGGCCAGCACAAAGACCTGACCCCAACCCCACTGATCAGTACTGGGATGAATTGGAAGACTTATTTCAAGCCTGACTTTCTTGTCCAACATCAGTGTCGAACATAAGAAATTCCTAGAGACACACTTTAGGATCTTCTGGATAGCTTACCCAGAAAAGTAGAGGCTTTTATAGCCATGAACAGGGTGCCAACTTTTGTGCCATAGTATTGTCCACGGTTTTGGAATGGAATGTTCAAAAAGCTCATGATCAAGGAGCATATTTTGGGCTGTATAGTGTATGTGCCACACTCATTTTATCTAGGTTTTGAACAATTAGATTACTAGATATTTTTATATATTTAAGCAATTTTTCCTGCCAACTAGATGAACACTTAAGTGGGCGACTCATTGGTTTGGGACTGACTGCATGTTGAAATTGTGGTGTAACTGCATGCTGATCATTTTTGTGCATGACTTGGCACACATGCCTTGCATGGCATACATGAGAATATGATTTTGTCTAATTACCACTGGGGCTCGTTACTACTTACATGAAATTACATAAAAAACTATTTTATTGCACATGTAATGATGCCATCTCAGCAATCTATACCATTATAATAACCACCACATTACTACAATGACATTCCCACTAATTAGTGCCACTCTCTTCACTCTGATTATTTGGCTTTACAGCATGTGTATTGTGGTTCTCTCTGCATGTCGTACTTGACATGGCACTGAGGGATTCCAGCTTAACTGTGTCTTTGTGTCTCTGGTTCAGGTGCTAACCCTGCTCGTCCCGGAGCCTTCCCAGGTGCCAACAGTCCGGGGCCCGTAGCTGATCTGTATGGCCCAGCCAGTCAGGACTCGACTGTGGGGAACTACATCAGTGCTGCTAGCCCTCAGCCTGGTTCTGGATTTAGCCACGGCATAGCTGTAAGTATCACCACATGTCTTTGATTCTCTCACTGATGTGCTGCTGTGTTATTATTTCAATGCATTTTATTTTCATCAATCGCTGTGTACTGGTCAGGATCATGACGTGTCGGGTTCTGCCAGGAAACACAGGGTTCGAGGCAGATATACCCTGAACAGGGCACCAATCCATTGCATGGCTTTGGCTTTCCACCTCCCTTTAGATGTAGCCAATCATGTACGTGTAGACCCCAACCCAGATCTTAGTGGTGGTGGGCTAGTGTAATAGATAGTCGCACTTACTGTTAAAAATTAAGGGTTCTTAAAGTTTCTATAGGAACACTATACCATGATTTGAAAAAAAACAACAACAAAAAAACAACACAAGCTGAGAAAAGTAGATCTTAAAATTACAGTGGTACCTTGTAACTCAACGCCTCCTAAACTCAAAATCTTTAAAACTCAACGCCCTTTGTCGAGAAATTTGTACCCTTAAACTCAAAGTTTCCCTTAAACTCAAGGTGTTCAGTTTGTTTTTAAAAAACATTATTTATTTAATTTTAAATTAACAATGAACAGCCACTTTGTTTAGTGCTTGGCTTAAGCGGTGCGGTAAAATGTCATCAAAGTGTAAATATGGGACGAAACTGCATTTGTGTGAAATAACTGTCAGATTTACTCTGAAAGCTCCACATGTATCTGTTTTCATCTGGATTTTCCTCACTGTTTCACTTTTAAACTTGTGTTACAGCTCGGGGGTTCTGAGAAATTGTAAGACTCAGCTTTTTATTTCAGTATTTTTATATAATATTTGTGTTATTTTTAGTGTATCAGTGTTAAAAACAAGCCCATTATTTTACATTAGCCTAAAATATATGCAGTTCCTTGGGACCATGGAACGAATTAACAGGTTTCCCCATACATCCTTATGGGGGGAAAATACCTTAAAACTCATCGCCACTCCTAGAACCAATTGACGTTGAGTTTCAAGGTACCACTGTATAACTTTGTACATGTTACGAAGCTCTAGAACTTCACAAAACCAGAATTTTAATGATACTAAATCTACCCTAAGAGTGGCCAACCCGCTGAAATTTCTTTCTTGACAGTAAGACTTTTTAAGAACTGCATACATTCAATCATCTAAAGGGGCAGAGGTTGAATAGTGGGTAGAGCTTTGGGCTATCGACTAGGAGCCTTAAGCAAGGTCCTTAACCTTGTTTTTTCCAGGGGTGTCATACAACGGCTGACCCTGCACTTTCAAACTATCTGGAATATGTGGGGAAAAAAATTTATTGCCCTGTTTGTGTGTATGTATATATTATAAATAAAGGCATTCTTCTTAAAATCATTAATTGATGTCCAGGAGGAAAAAAACATACCGGCATGATCATAAACGAGTAAGCTGTCAGTTTCTAGTCAGATTCCACTGTTCCCTTAACAAGCTGTTGTTTTTGACACCGAACCCAAACAAAAACGTGGCGTTGTTCAAAAACTTGATTTAATTGGCTTTTTGCTGGCTGAGTGCAGATTCCCTCTGTGAATGTCACGGATGTCAGCGCCCATTTCTAAATCATCGCAGCTCTCAATTTGGAAATAAAAAAGGATGCATTTGTAATGAAGTACCAAATTGAAATTCAATTATTCACACGCTCGCTCTCGCACAACTAAGTGTCTTAACCAGCTCGACATTGGGGATGTGCTTTATGACAAGGTGGACAGCTCTACAGTCGAACCCGGTGTTTCCTCTTCCTACCTCCTCTCAGTCTTTGGAAACCCAGTAGCCTTTTTGTCTCCTTCTATTGTATTTGCTGAACAATGCAAATTAATATACAGTCTTCTAAGTAATTATCCTCGTTCCGGGGATCACTTTTTGTTGAGGCTGGAAACTCTGCATCTATTCTTTGCATACCCTTGTTAGCGATGGTTAAAAATGAATGAGAATGAATAGCTTTAAGAGGTGATTACTGGGGTACGAGTACAACTTTGCTCAGTGGTGTTCAATCTTTTTAACAAAGAGTCGTTGTGGCTGCGGGATTTTATATGCAACCAGGCAGGATTTACATCTTATAGAGCAAATAGTTGTAAGCTCACTGATTAAACAGATACATTCGGTGTACTAATGCTGGTTTGGTATGAGAATTTACAGCCAAACTGGCTCCATATGGGAAAAGATTGAAGACTGTTAAGTAAAGTAGAAGCCAGTCTAAGTACCCTTAAAATAAGTAGCCAAAAATGATGAGCCAAAACATTAGGACCACCTGCTTAAAAGCTGACAAATAGCTTTGACTGGCTGAGACAAAAACCCCAAAAAGAATCCTAAGGAATCCTCTGGTATCTGGTTCCAGGACATTACCAGCAGGTCCCTCAACATCTGTACATTGCAAAGTGGGCCTTCCTATAGTGTATCCTGGTTCCATCTCTTCCATAGGTAATTGATGGACATTTGCCCAGTTGTCCAGCTTTTTCTATTGCTGTGATGTTCAATTCTGATGCCTGCGTGCCCACTGTAGGTGCTTTTCACAGTGAACAGGAGTTAGCATGGGTACTTTGATTAACCTGTAACTATGCAGCCCCATACACAGAAGAGTTGTGTTGTGTTGTCACCCTGTTCTTCAATGGTCAGGACCACTACAGAGTAGGTATTATTTAGGTGGGGGATCATTCTCAGCACTGCAGTGACACTGACATGGTGGTGGGTGTGTTAGTGTGTGTTGTGCTGGTATGAGTGGATCAGACACAGCAGTGCTGCTGGAGTTTTTAAATACCGTGTCCACTCACTATCCACTTTATTAGACACCAAGTAGCAGGTGGATTTGTGCTCTTGTAGATGTTAAGTCAGAGACGATCGCTCATCTATTGCTGCTGTTTGAGTTGGTCATCTTCTAGACTTTCATCAGTGGTCACAGGACACTGCCCACAAGGCGATGTTGGCTGGATATTTTTGGTTGGTGGACTATTCTCAGTCCAGCAGTGACAGTGAGATATATATATAATATGACAGGAAATAAGATGAAACGTAAAACACTGTGTAGTGCTACCGTTAGGTCGTTGCTGGTGGACTAAGTAGCAGGTGGATTTGTGCTCTAATGACTTAAACCTCAAGTGTGTCAAAGACTAAAATGGAAAACGAGTTGTGCATCCACAGCACTATTTATGAACGGTAGCACATCTGTGCACAGAATTTGTCTGAAATCAAAGGTTAACGTGTAGCGACACGATTTAAGGTCAGCGTAGTTCCTCTCTGGGTGATATCAGAGCCTGACACAGGAGGATTATGTCCTGCTGCAGCACATTAATTCACAACCAGCACAACCAGTGTGAATGTAATGCTAAAAGCTGG
This sequence comes from Trichomycterus rosablanca, assembly GCF_030014385.1. Classification (NCBI taxonomy): domain Eukaryota; kingdom Metazoa; phylum Chordata; class Actinopteri; order Siluriformes; family Trichomycteridae; genus Trichomycterus; species Trichomycterus rosablanca. The sequence continues at coordinate 12,073,247 of NC_086005.1, forward strand.
TACAATCCAGCGAGACCAGTGTTAGCAGGATTCATAAGCAGAACACTTTCACAGCTAGCCAGATCAGACAGCCCAAAGCTGCCCGCTGCAGCAGTCTTTGATTTATTCATATGGATTAAAGTTGGGACATCATCCTGAAGCGCTTCCGTCACCAGCACAATGGGCTGATGACAGGCCCGATAAGAGGCGGCATTTTTTAAGAACGACGTGTTGACAGTTTGCCGTTTTGCCCCCTAAATTTGCAGCGTGGGCGGTTCGCTTCACAGACGCAATCACAAAAATCAGTCGGTGTCAAGGATTTGCATACAGAGGGGGTAGACTTATCAGCCCAAGACTAAGAGGAGACAAGAGTGGGTGCTTCTTGTTTTATTATTATTTCTTTACTTAAAGGGTGGTGGACATGAGTGCAGAATATTTAGAACTTTAGAACAGCATTTTTCATCCACAATGCAGATGTTTTGTGTCACTATTATTCCCTATTATACACTGATCAGCCATAACATTAAAACCACCTCCTTGTTTCTACACTTGCTGTCCATTTTATCAGCTCCACTTACCATATAGAAGCACTTTGTAGTTCTACAATTACTGACTGTAGTCCATCCGTTTCTCTACATATTTTTTGGCCTGCTTTCACCCTGTTCTTTAATGGTCAGGACCACTACAGAGCAGGTATTATTTGGGTGGTTGGTCATTCTCAGCACTGCAGTGACACTGACATGGTGGTGGTGTGTTAGTGTGTGTTGTGCTGGTATGGGTGGATCAGACACAGCAATGCTGCTGTAGTTTTTAAACACCTCACTGTCACTGCTGGACTGAGAATAGTCCACCAACCAAAAATATCCAGCCAACAGGCCCTGTGGCCCCTGATGAAGGTCTAGAAGATGACCAACTCAAACAGCAGCAATAGATGAGTGATCGTCTCTGACTTTACATCTACAAGGTGGACCAACTATGTAGGAGTGTCTAATAGAGTGGACAGTGAGTTGACACGGTATTTAAAAACTCCAGCAGCGCTGCTGTGTCTGATCCACTCATACCAGCACAACACACACTAACACACCCACCACCATGTCAGTGTCACTGCAGTGCTGAGAATCATTCACCACCTAAATAATACCTGCTCTGTGATGGTCCTGTGGGGGTCCTGACCATTGAAGAACAGGGTGAAAGCAGGTTAAAAAGTATGTAGAGAAACAGATGGACTACAGTCAGTAATTGTAAAATGGACAGTGAGTGTAGAAACAAGGAGGTGGTTTTAATGTTATGGCTGATCAGTGTAGCTTAAACGTCTAATGTCAGTAAGGAACTATGTAATAGGTCACAATATATGTATTTTAAAGTGCTGATCATGATTAGGACCCAGCTTTGGATCTGGAACAGCCTGGATCCTTCTTGGAATGCTGTTTTACAGATCTGGAATGGTTTGTGGTTGTAACAGGTAGTCCGCTGAGAACTACTGCACTTTCTTCCACTGGTGGAAGTGAGTAGGTACATTCCAACAACCCCAATCGTTCCCTGTAAAGTGGACTACATGGAATTCGAACATTTTAAGTATGATTACAAACCGTAGGGTTTGGTGCTGAAATCAATGATGTGAAAATGACCAGTGAATGTCCAATCCAAATGTATATCCCATTATCAAACGGCCTTTTTCTTGTGTGATTCTAAAATTTGTAGATCTGTGGGCTTCAAGTCCAATTCCAGTTCAGAATCCCAGATTTTGTGGTAGTTGGTCAATTATTGGAGCGAATCTATTGAAGTTTATGAACAACAATATGAAGTACAAGTCTTGTAAAGCCAAGTTCCTTTAGCCGATATCACATGATTTGTGGCACTGCTTAGGGACCCTGTGGAATGGAATCCTGATGCACAATAGTTCTCAGAAGACTCCACACCCCAGGGGCTACTGCACCTATTAGCGCTAATGTGGCACACCTGGACTCGGTACTATAAAGCCATGCTTGGAGTTCTTAGAGTCTTTGCACTGTGCTAGACGGTTTTGTGTCTGTTACCTCCTTTCAGGGAGCTTTTTTTGTATTTTATTTTGTAATTTGTGATCATTTTTGTCATTATTAATGTGGGGTGAAGGGGGAAGCTACAGTCGTGTTGCAGTACTTGGTAGCCAGTGGCTGGCATCCGATTGCAGTTCCAGCCTAGTGCCTTAACCTCGGTTAGATTTAGTTTGTTTTGTGAACGTGTGTGTGGGATCAGTGTTTGTGATTCACTGTTTATTATAAGATTCTTATTCAAGCATAAAGAAGAACATAACTTTAAAATAAATATGTACTCTCTTTCTTACTGACCATTCCTTCAACTCTGTTTTTAGGGTCCCTTGATTGCGACGGCTTTTACAAACGGATATCATTGAAACCCAACAGGTGGTCGGTCGCCATCTCAGTGGAGGTATGTTATTTTTTTTGTATTGCTCAATGTTCTTTTCCGTCCGTCTCTGATAGCCTTCCTGGACGTGTTTCATTTGTAATGTCTCCTCCACCTGTTCTCACCTTTACGGAGCCGTTTATGTGCTTCACACATTTGAGCCTGAATGTTATCTGGACAGAGATGAGATCAGAGAGGGCGTAAAATCAAAAAACAGTCATTTTCACTATCGTGCAAATCTTTTCCTCAGCAGTCGTTACTCACTTTCATCTAAGCGTTTATTTGCAATATCACGCTTCATTGGTTTGCAGCTTGAAGCTGGCAAAGCTGCGCTGTTATTTCTTCTATACTGAAGAAACATTTGTTTCTGAGGCTGCATTCACATCCTGCACTCAAAACAGCTTCGTGCTGGCTGAGCCATTGTTTTCCTATGGAGTGAAGTGGTGTGGCTTACCTTGCCGCTGCGCTACCTTAAACGTCAAGCAGTGCGTGGATTTATTGCTTTCCTGCTCTGTTTCAGCTTGATGCTGTGCTCAGATTTTAATCTGATTGAACTTTGACCCAGTTTATTTACGCATTTTCCCCAGTTTTCCTCCCAATCTTGTATTATCCAATTACCCAATTTGTACTATGACGTATACCGCTGCTGACCTCTACCTCTGATGACTAACACACGCCCCCTCCGACACGTGTGCAGTACCGACTGCTTCTTTTCACCAGCACAAGATGAGTCCATATGGGGATCAGTCTAACGTACGGAGAGTCACACACTGATCCCCATTATACCCCGTCTCTGTGCAGGTACCTTAAATCAGCCAGCAGAGGTTGTAATTGCAGCAGTTATGTGGAATCCACTCTGACATTCCCACCCATGCACAATCTAATCATGGTCTGTTTAGGCGCCTGGCTTGTCGGTAGCAGAGCTGAAATTCTAATTTGCTTTTTAAAGTGCCACCAATGAAAGAATTTTGTATATGGCCTAGGTACTTGTACATGACACACAGACAGAGATGTGAAATGTATTCTTACAGTTTCACTAATCCTGAACTGTTTAATTTAACTTTAAAACACCATATGGTATAATATAGAACGTCAAGCCTAAAGTGACCCTGGAATTGCTGTTTAGGGCCAGTCGTCCACTTTCTCTCTTTACTGGGTCTTTATTGTCTCGTATCTTCATATAGGTGACCAAGAGGTTTGTTTATTTTTTTGGAGGAAGTAGTTTTTTGAATGAAGTTTTTTTATACAAACAAATATTTGAATAAATTATTGATTGTGTAAGCTTGCAGCTTAGCACGCATGTTTTAAGCAGCTTAAGCACCACAGTAAGTGGAAATATGCACCCAGCTACACAGTAAATGAAGCATGAAAGGCTTATCATGTGAACGCAGCCTAAGAAGGCTTTGTTTTTAAAAGACCCCAAAACATTACAGGGTTGTTTTTTTTGTTATGGGCTTCTTCTGCCAAAGTACATACACTTTATAGTCAATAGCATGTGAATAGCTGACCCTGTGCTTGCTGGACATCCTATTCTAAAACCATGGGCATTAATATGTAGTTGGCATCTACTTGGCATCGACAACAGCCATGGTTCATTATTCAGCTATATGAACACTAAATCTGATGTGCTTGTGATCATGACCGTTAAGCTATCCAGGTGTAACGTACAATGTCTGACCACACACTCTGACCCCTGCTTCATTCAAAGTCTAGATATATTATGATTGTGTGTTTTTTAAACTGGACACACATCTATCTCTTGTATGGACAAATTGATATCCCATTATCAGACTGCTGATTCCCTATATGGTTCAAAATTTTAAAATCTGTGGTCCTCGAGTCCGATTCCAGTCTGAGTTTGTGGTACTTGGCCAACTCTGCTGTCTAATTTAATTATTTCTGCAATAACACCAGTTAATCAGCGATTCCGTCTAATAAATTGGAGTTTATGAACAACAATATAAAGTACAAGACTGGCTAAATTTGAATGTGCACACTTTTGCGTTTCACTTACGCTAAATGTCAGTCATCGGCCGAGTTGGGTGTTGGGCTACAAAATGACGCAAGGGCATTTTTTCTGATTGCTACTATTCTGGACACTAAACTTGATACCTTTTACCAATCCGATTAGCCTGCTGAGACTGACACTAATCTAAAACAAGTTTAGAATCCTTTTTGGAGCATTCAAATACTATGTGACCTGCTTAGTGACACTTTAAGGGTGCTTCATAAACATTCACTCCCACTTCTCAGAGGCTTTTACACTATTTGCTCTGTGGTAGCTGCATATATGTTGATTTTAACAGAAGTAACAGACATAAAAAGAATCCCATATGCTATGTAGTGATTTTTATATGTCTTGACTTTCTAGATACACCTAAAGATTTATAATTATTGGTTTAAACCTGCACATCTACCTGCGATATAACAAAAAATATATTTTAAACACACACGTATAAAAAAAACATAACTACAGTACTCTGACATAATTGGGTACTCTAAATAATAAAAATAGTAAAGGATGGTAGTAGTTTGTTCTTTGAATGTACAAATTATTGTACTTAAAATGTAAACAGGTCAAAACAGGTTCATTTTTTTATTGAAAATGAGAAGGACGAAATGAACACCCTACCGATACATGAAATTCTATAAAATTATGTTGCTCTATTTATATGATTTAGTTATAAGTAAGCAAATGTCCAGATGAAATCAATCATCTCTCCACACACTTGTAAATGACATATTTAATGGCAGCCTTGGAATGTCAATGATTTCTGACTTAATGATACATACAGCTGCTTAAATGGTTTGATGTAGAAAGTCCTACAGTGTCATTCCACTTTGCTCACTTTGCTGCATGTCCTTATAACTGGCAGTTAGTGATCATGATTGATTAGAGCTGGTGAGAAGACAAACTGCCCCCTTATGCGGAGCGAAAATATGTCCAGGTGGTCAAATATAATCCAAGAACCACCAAATGCAGGAAAATACTGTCTACAGTCGAGTATGCTTCATATCAGGATGTCTCCCGTCTCAGAATCGACACTAAGTCTCAACTTGTGTGTTTCTTATCACATGGATTTATTTTTCTTGCACTGCTGCCTCTAAGTGTATAGCTTATCTGATTATGGACCATTTCATGTCTGATCTGTAGTTACTGGTTCTTGAATAACATCAGATCATACAAACAGTTTTATAAGGTGACCATTTGTGTTTTTACCCCTGAACCACTGTTCCATGTATTCTTTCAACATGCACAGGAAAATATATTTAATGTATGTGTGTAGTTCTGTTATTAAGTGATAGAAAAGGAATGATTGCAAAAAATATATAAAATACATATCTTCCTCCTGTAAAGTTTTATATCAGTAAATCATAGGCTACATGACTGGATATCGGCACATCAGCTACTGTGACATTTTAACATGGTTTATGTCTCAAGTCCAGCACAGTGTGACAACAAACACCAGCTGAGGCACACGTGATCACCTGATCCAGCTAACATGTGTTCTGATGATGTTTGTTGTGTCTCTGTTCTGATTCCTCAGATTCTTTCTGGAGGTCCTAAAAAATGGACCAAAGTTTCTAACTGGTTGTTGTACAGTGATGACATGAGACTTCAAGCACTGCAGCATCCCACTGATGAAAGAGACAGAGGGTGGCACCATGAAGAAGAAAAGAACAAAGGATACGTCAAGCTCATTTCAGAAAATAACTGCTGTACCATAACACCCCCACCCCCCTCTAGTAACTACATCACTTTTATTTCTTCTATAAAGCATTTTATTTCTCTTTATTTTCATTTCTTTTGCTTTTAGTCGATTGAGTTGCATAGGTAAGGAAGGTTTGTGATCATTGTGTCGTTTTGATTTCTCTTATATTGTTTTACGTGGATTTTTCTTTGTTTTTTTTGGCATTTTGGCAAGTGTAGTTTAAGTGTTTACTGGTCATGTCTGAATTATGTTACGGTACTAATTGTTGTAAAGCTCCGATTTTATGGTGTCATATTTGCACAAAAAAGGTTAAAGATACACATAAAGCTCTGAGAGAACATGTCAGCACATTTCATGTGGAGTGAAAACGAGAGGTTAACTGAAATAATTGATCTTAGTAGCTGTTTTTAATTCGTGTGATGTCTCATTGTCGATCATGATTACCTATTTTTGGGCAATACAAAGAGGACTCCAATATTTTTATGGTCCTTTTTTTATAAGTGTCGTTTTTTTGTTGTTTAGGGGAAAAAAGAAAGAAAACTGTATACTATGGCATTTTTTTCAAATGAATACATTGTGAATCCAGATTTAAGAAAAAGAAATGTAACTGTAAATATTATTCCAGTCGATGCATATAACCAACTCAAGAACAGAAGAAGAAGAAAAAGAAAAACATATTTTTCTGACCGTGTGTCAAAAGAAATTGTTCCAGGGTGTGAATAAAGAAAAAAAGAAAATATAGGTCTTAACAGATTATTATAATATAGTTGTCACACAGTGACAAATCAGATCTATCTGACAGCTGCGTCGCTTGCTGTGTAAATACTCGAGCTGAATAATTTTCCAAGTGTCATACCAGCATATTTACAAACCGGTGACTACAGGGCACTGCTCGGAGTGAGGGACGGACGGGTGCTGTGGAGGCTTTTATCTTGTATATAGGGATAAAGCTTGATAATAGTTTTGAGAGAACAACGTTTCAATCCAAAGCACACTGTAGGTAGTGTTGAACATTTTACTCTACATGACCTGACATTTTTATACTCCTGAAAAAAAAAATGACTGTTATTCTGTTGTTGTTTGTCTTATGGTTTTATCTGACTTTGGAACTTATAGCTAGGCATGTGCCGATAATTGGTTATTGCAAATTTGACCACATGATAATGTGATATGTTATAATCTGCAATGCTTGTACTACAGCTGGACAGGCAGCATGTTTGCCGGCATTTCCAAAATAGAATTGTCTCTAAATGATTAATACTAATATAGTTATTGGGAATAAAGCTACAATACGTAATAGCGATTTGGTAACCTCTGGTCAAAGAACTATTTTGTTAGGTCGTTACTACCAACTAGCATGAAAAATATGTTAGAAATAAGTTGTGCTGTGTACTCAGTTTTCATGCAGATTAATCTGACAGTTAGAAACAGCAAATCAATAAGATTGTGCAGCCTGCCTGCAAGTCAAAAACATCTTATTGCACCCAGCTTTTGGCAGCAGTTGGTAAAATTATCTTGTCCAGTTCTGTCCTGTAAAACTACTAAGATTATCACCACCGTGTAAAATCTGTTTAAGACTGAATCAAGACTCTTGTTAGACGTCGTCACAGCAGATCATCTGTCTACGTATTTGATTTGGCCTTCCTCCTAATGGCTAGATTCATGTATCTGTATTTGTGGAGCCCAGACCTGGATTCTAACACCAGCAGCATGGCTTTTACCATTACTCCACACAAGTTCACTAAAATCACACTAATTATAACAGCTGGACTTATGTCCATCAGTTAACTTGTATAGTTCGTTGCTCTATGTTCGTCTGCCATATTTGTAATTTTTTTTGTGATAAAAGTTGTGCTGCATTGAATGCTGGGATTGCCTTCACTGCTTATGAAGCATTGGATGCTTTCTCATTATTAAGTCAGATTATCTCTTAGAATTAAGGCACCTATGTAGGCAGCATTATTTAGACAGCCTTCCTCCAGGGAGCGCACGTAGGATGCTGCCTATGTAGAAAACTTACTATGTTTTCAGACTGACTCATAGATTACCCTATAGATTACCCATGAGCAGTTTCTTGTATTAGATCATGAATTTATGTGATGCATCTTTGTGTGGAGTCGCTGGTGTGTTGGGTACAAGTTTAACCTATTTAGTTATTAGTAGAGGAAAAAAGCTTTAAAAATACCATGGCAGTTCAGAAATGCCATACCCAGTGCTTCTTGTGTAATTTAATATTGGCACATGCCTAGTTGCAGCTCGTTCTTTTAAATAATCGAGGAAGGCAAACTTTTCACACCAAGGGTTCTTAACCTGGGGATCGAAACACCTAAATGGGTTGTAACCTAAGGCAACATGATCAAGCTGACAGGAGCAGCTGAAAATATGAATACTAAGAGTCATGTACAACTAACACACAACACAAATATCAGAAATAAAAAATCTAAATAAAAATATGATAAAAATGCCTACAGTTATGATTAAAAGTTTACATACACTTGTAAGGTACAGTCTTGGGATTCCAGTGATTTCTGGAACTGAAAGACTGAAACTGCACCCTGTGAAAGTACAAGGAACAGTAGCTAGCACTATTTAACACCATGTCAATGTAAAGCTCACTTGACTGTGCACAGTGTCCAAATGACCCAGTCACTAATTCATAGCAGACCTGTAGACTGTTTAGACAAATTCTCATTCAGCATAATGTTACTGTTTGTTTTTCCAACTTGGACAAGAAGCCATTGTTGCTTGTACTTTCTTTTAATGGGTGCAGTCATGATAGCCCAGTGTATATGGCCACAGAGAAGTCACCAGCTGTAGTCAGTCATAACCACTATAAGGAATAAAGAGGCCGTGACACAATGATAAAGGACGTTATAGAACTGTGTACACCAGGAAAGTAATAATCTAACGTTACTGTATGTATATTTTATATTATATATTCTGTATTATATATTTACAGGTGTATGTAAACTGTATATTCTCTTTAACTATATTATCTATACTATGTGCATTTGTGTGTTTTGGGAAGGGGTAATGACATATTTTTAGCCTCAGAAGGGGGTTACTCTGAAATAAAGGTTAAGAACCCCTGATTTGTACCATACCTCAGTGCTGTGAGTGTCAGGGTGGAAATGTTGAGAGGTGTAATTACGTTTCTGAGAGAGTAAACAGGTAAACCATGCTGATCTGAGTAAAAAAAAAAAAAAAAAAGGTTCAATCATTATTGCACTGTGACCAGTGGAAAAGCCCTGACCGCTTTCTTTTTGCACATGTTGGCTGTGTTGAAAGCTCCTTGACCAGGGTTTTGTGTACGAAGACTCTTTATGAATGTTACAGGAATAGAGTGAGCGAGAAGAAAAGCAATCTCTAGACCTCAAGCTCAGATTTCATTTCATCCGGCCTCGGCTCTAAAATACGGACGTGTTTTAGATCCGGCCGATAGAAGACACTGAATATGTTCGTGCGGAGAACCAGAGCTGCTGTGCTGATTTTTGATTCTTGTGTGTATAAAGGAGGGATAGAAATGCTGTTTTAATGAAATGATTTTAACATGCGGATTGTTGAAGGTGTTGATCGATGTATATTTGTACATTTGTCTCTTGTTTCCTGCTGCAAATGTATACTACATTTTTTTGTTTGATTTTCTTTTTTTCTTTTAATTCTTTTGGTTTATTTGATGTACTCTGATGCTCCGAGTAACCAGGTGAAGCAAAATGCTGGATGCTTTTTACATGATCTAGAGATAAGATCAAGTAATAATTTAAAGAAACAGAAAAAAGATGACTATTGTAATGTTCAAATGTACAAGACAAAAAAATGAAATACAAAACTTTGAAAAAAGGAAATTGCTTTTGTCCTTATTTATCTTTGTGTGTGTGTGGTTGTGAGGGTGAAGTCAGGTAAATTGGGACATCATGCATAATGTGGCAAATAAGGTTTTCCCCCAGGTGGGGCGGTCCGGGTCCTTTCTGTGTGGAGTTTGCATGTTCTCCACGTGTCTGCGTGGGTTTCCTCCAGGAGCTCCGGGTTCCTCCCAAAGTCCAAAGATATGCAAGTGAGGTGAATTGGAGATGCAAAATTGTCCAGGACCGTGTACGATATAACCTTGTGAACTGATGAATCTTGTGTAATGACTATCTAAGTAACTATCGTTTCTGTCATGAATGTAACCAAAGTGTAAAACATGGTGTTTAAATCCTAATAAACAAACAAATAAGGTTTTCCGTCATGTGCTCTTTAAATATTAGCATCCAATCACCAAACATGTTATTATATGGTTGCTACAAATAGCATTTACATGAAACAAGCAAAAAATCACTAGTCCCAGGACATGCATAGAGGCCATGCAACATGTTGATTTTCTCTTCATGGAAATAAAAAACTGCAACTAAAGTGTATAAAACCAAATACCATGTTTATAGGTATTGCATTTTTTATCATTTGACTTATAAACAAAATATTTTAACTACACACTCCTTTTATAGAAAAAGATTCTCACTCGTATTAAATAAAGTGGGACAAAAATCAGTTAAAATGGGACTTTTTAAAAGTAAAATTGCCATTACAGTTTTTCTCAGTCGCTTTGGTGCATTTCTCACATCACTATTAACATTTGCACAACTAAGTGCATTTCTCAAAACAATTAGTACAAACTGCAAAACCTAGTTGATAACCTGCAAAAGCGTGTCACTTGCTCAAAATGGAGAGTTCATTCCTCAAAAGCAAGTATTCATGTCAAGGAAAGTGTCAGTGTCATCAAAATAAAAAGTCCTGACACCATTGTTTATGAACAAGATAGTCAAATGGCTTTGTCATGTTTTCATTATGATAGTTCACTCTGTGTTTTCCAATGCAAAAAAGTCAGATCATGGTGACACTACCTGAAAATGCTCAAGACAGCACTATACACTATTAGCACACCCATTTGAAATCTACAGTCAGGTTACACATTACTGTATTTAGTGAGGTAAATGAGTACAAGACACTCAATATGTATGTTTCACATTTTTACTGCATATTCTCTTTGCAATTCTAATTTGTTCACAGCATTGTGCTAAAGCAAAGTACAAACTTATTTACAACAAACATAAGAAACACCCTTTGGGTAGAGCTGTGCACAACTGTAAACAATATTGCAGTATATATTGGAACTGAATTGGAACATACAACATACACAGTACTGTAAATCATTATTGCACATCCAGACGTCCCTGTGTGTCTGGCCACATATTTTCAACGACATCACAGCGAATATCAATGCAGCAAGGAAAGAAAGTATCTCCTCAAGTAGCGAATCCACCCTCTGCAGGACTCTGCTGTAATGTCATCACATGCTGCATCCATGGCCACTAGCAGGGCCATTTGGGTATGTTGATGTTGGTCATATACCTTCCACCTCCAGGCAGAGAAAAACTCCTCTATTGGATTAAGGAATGTGGAGTAGGGAGGGAGATACTGTCTGAGTGGTGAAAACGCACATTATCCCATATTACAACATACTTGTTCAGATGGTCTCCATTTAGACCCCTCTCATTCTCAGGTATTATGTCCCTGTAAAGAGTGTCTAAAAAAGTCAGCAAATGTTGTGGTAAGAGTTGCTTGACTGATTTTGACAACTAGTTCAACATTTTTGTATGTAATGATTTAAGCAATGAAATGAGGACTATTAGTTTCATAGGGAATGACTATTCAGCATTCATAAGTATAGTTCATTTTGACTGACATGACATAAGCAAATGATAATGTTATAAAACAGCAGAGAATTGTATGTAAGCAATTGATGCATGTCCAAAAGCATTTGCAATTTGTTGGAAGGAATAAGAAACTGCTACTATGATGTGCACAAATGACTAAATCTTGTGGAGGTTGAATTAACAGTTATGAGAATTTTAATTCTGATCAGAGAAATGCACCAAAGCAATTGAGAAAAACTGTAAATAATGAGTTACTATGCTATTGTGTGTCACCCTGTCAAATTACAGACATTACATTTGGTTTCATCTTCAAAAAGTTTCCGCACTTTGATATTTTGTTTGGAAGCGGTGAGGGTGGGAGGAGCAGTAATTGGTCGTGTCTGAGACTGATAGAGAGCTTATAGTTAGGATTAAGCGCCATCTGATTTCCACCTTTTTGTGCCGCTCAAAGAAGCTTTAAGGGGAAGAAGATTTTTATGTGATGATATGAAAGCAGCGGGCATCAGTGGCTACACGCTCAACCAAAGACATCTTTGCTGATGGCATTAAAAAGTTGGTCTGACGCTGGGAAAATGCATCAGAAGGTGACTGTGTAGAAAAGTGATTTTGAAATTCTTAATAAATAGAGTTTAAAAGTGCAATAACTTTGACGAACCCTTGTAGTATGAAATAAACTATGACTATGTGTCATGGTGTAGTGGGCAGAGTTACAGCCTCCAATTGGCTTACATTAATGACTCAATTGTTGAATGCATTTATCCATTTAAAATGCAAAAAAGATTAAACACAGTTGTTCTTCAATTAAGCTAATTTGTTTGGTGTCTTTTTAAACTTTTTAAGCCTGCCAACTGTTCCAATGGAGTTTCTTTAAACCAAGCTTGTCATGTCATGACCTTGCTTTGTGCACAGGGGTGCAGTCATGCTGAAATGGGAAAGGGCCTTCCCTAAATTGTTGCTAAAAAGTTGGTGGCATATAATTTCTTTTTCATTACACGTTAGCAATTATTGTAGCTATAACACTAACATAAATTATTGTGGCCCAGTACTTCATTCACACTATCAGCTGCCAATTTTAGAGTAGCACTATTGCCTCACAGCAAGAAGGTCCTGGGTTTGATCCCCAGGTGGGGCAGTCCAGGTCCTTTTCTGTGTGGAGTTTGCATGTTCTCCCCGTGTCTGTGTGGGTTTCTTCCGGGATGTCCGATTTCCTCCCACAGTCTAAAGACATGCAAGTGAGGTGAATTGGGGATACAAAATTGTCCATGACTGTGTTTGACATTAAACTTGTGAACTGATTAACTGATGAATAACTACCATTTCTGTCATGAATGTAAGTGTGTAAAACAGGACGTTAAAATCCTAATGAATAAATAATTAAATAAATAACCAGTTTTGGAGCAGGCAGCCTACAAACTCAAGGAAATGCAAAGCTTATTTGACTGGGGATTCAGCAGCAATTGTTTTAAATCGTTTGTAGAAAAAATGCCATGTTAGCGTTAAATATGAGCATTTTAATATTAGCAAAATTAGCACTAATTTTATAGCACAAACACTGTTAATTTGCTGAATTAAACATTTTTAACACGGTCGATTCAGTTGTGATGTTTAAATATTAGCCTGAACATGAGCTGGGATTGGCAGGTACGGGTACAAAAGCGAATCGTGTCATTCTATTAAAATGATATTATTTTTAGATTGTTGAATGTAATATATTGCTTATATTCCTCTGACAGTATTAGCATCGGATCACGCCGTGCCGGCTCGTCCCTCATACCAGCTGTCCTGTCTCACCTAGCACAGCAGGCGCTGGCACTCTCTTCTGGTCTAGGTCACTGACACCTGAGCTACTTTTTAATAAGTGTTATTAAAATAACTTTTTTAATAAGTCCCCTTTATTGTAGAGCAGCAGGCTCGCTAACAGTGATATGTCGCTAAGTCAGGCCAAGGACACGGCTCTCTTTTTAAACTAACCGTTGCGACTCCAGAGTCCATCTCTTCTTGCTGTCGGCCCACTAAATCAAGGTAAAGGTAACTAATTTCCTGCACAGGCGATATCAATCAATAATTAGCCTGTAGACGTGCCTACTCAGCAGGTATCTTCAGCTGGTGCTTTGTTATTTTTTCTGAGCCCTTTATTCATTATGTCAAAACAAAAACCAGGCTGACCTGCCGAAATCTGGTGCCAAGTTAATTATTAGCATTAAAGAAGAACCTGAGTGCTGCTTTATCACAGACGTGTGAAGTTCTCAGTCCAATCCAACAGCAGCCAGTAGATCAAGACTGAACTTCTATGTGCAAAAATTATTATATATTTTATTAAGTTGGTTTATTATATGGGTGCTTGAGTGGCGCAGTGGTGTATTAAGCTAGCCCATCACCGCTAAGATTCAGGTTTGAATCTCATTTGTGCTATTTGCAAGCCAGATTTATTTGGCTATGTCTGAGAGGGGATGCCTGAAGAATTGTGATGTATTGGTGCCTTGCATTGCGCCTAGTGTTTCACAACCCTGTGACCCAGTTCAGAGTCTGACTACACCCCTGCGTACAGAGTGAGGCCCATAAAGTCATAATTTGACAAGTCTGGTGTGGAAGAACTCCAGTGGCCTGCACCTCAACCCCATTAAGATCCTTAAAGATGAATAAGGGCATCATTAAAAGCCAGACCTTCCTCTCTAGCATCAGTGCCTGACCTCACAAATGCTCTTTTGACCAAATAGGCACAAATTCCAACAGGCACAACAGACTCACTCGCTCACTTTCTTAACCGCTTATCCAATTAGGGTCGCGGGGGGGATTCTGGAGCCTATTCCAGCTTTTCAATGGGCGCAAGGCACACAGTAACACCCTGGACAGGGCGCCAGTCCATCGCAGGGCAGACACATACACACACACACACACATACACACACCCATTCACCTATAGGGCAATTTAGTGTCTCCAATTAACCTGACTGCATGTTTTCGGACTGTGGGAGGAAACCGGAGCACCGGGGGGAAACCCAAGCAGACATGGGGAGAACATGCAGACTGGGGATTGAACCCAGGACCTTCTTGCTGTGAGGCAACAGTGATACCCACCAAGCCACCGTTCCGCCCACAGACACAGCATAATTTGTAAAATGCTTTCCCAGACAAGTGTGATATTAAAAGAAATATTATTACCCATTTTTTTTTTAATATAAAGTCCAACATGGTCATGTGTCTCTATACTTTTGGTCATATTGTGTATAAAACTGTCCAACCTGCTGCTGGATGTTTTCCAGCGTTCTCGATTCGTGACCCAAGAGTCAAATTTCATCCTTTAGGAGATGAAGATACATTTTTCAGTCTGAGGACGTCCGCGTGAGGGAGCAGAATTTGGTGCCTGTGCCACAAGCGTGGTGTTGAATGTTAACATTCTGAATATGATTGTCAAACTTAATCAGCACTGTTTTAGTCGAGATGGGAAGCGCCATTGTATTGTGTTCCGTCAGCAGAATCGTCGTCTTTTGTTCTTTTCCTGTCTCATTTCCCACTCGTCTCATTTCCATGTCTAAGATTGCTGCTGAGAATTACAGGAGCCGTCATTATTATGGACGTTATGAATTAATTCTACCTGCCGCCTCTCTCTCCCGCTTTGCTTCTCAATCTTTTTCTATCTCAGCCTTCATTCTGCAGTCTGCAGACTTCTGTTTGCATCACTGTTTCACTGCTAGACTCTCTTTTCACTGTCCAGGATGGCACATTTTAGAGATAGTGAAGAATATTGGGATCATCTGATGGATAAAGGGTTGGATTTTCATATTAATTTTTGAATGTCCATTGTAAGACTGACAGAGTTTGTGCAATTACCTTACTACTTTATTTAATCTGTTGCTAGTCCACACGTGTGTGAAAGATTTGTGAAGCAATCAGCT